>NW_027443255.1:0-52400 GCF_048569485.1 Anomaloglossus baeobatrachus | reverse complement strand
AGTGGAAGGAGGGGGCAATCTCTTTTTTTCCCGGGTGGTAGGGGGATGACAGGAGAAGGGAAGCGGGTGGTGAGAAAGGTACAGAGGGCAGGGTTTGGGGGCTGGGAAGGAAAGGGAAAAGATTAGGGTTTGGGGATGATGAAAGGGCTTTCTACGGGTAAGGATGGCAAAGGGTGGCAGTGACGGAAAGTCAGGCAACCTGTCCTGTCCGTCTTTTTGTATCGTGAATTGGAAAGACTGCAAGGGGGAGGGGAGTTGCTTGCGCCCTAAAGGAGGAGTTATTCAGATTCATTGCAGTGGGCGGCGGCTGCAAAACGCACCATTCTTCTTGTTTTGGCTCTGCAAAGCAGCCTTTTCAAGGGTTGGCTTGGGTGACAAAATGTCTTGTGTAGGCGTGGGTTTGTCTCCCTCTCGCTCTCTCTCCCTAAGATGTGTCCGGCATAGGCCAGGGTGCCACTCGAGGCCCAAACCAATTCTGGTTATCGCTTCTCGGCCTTTTGGCTAAGATCAAGTGTAGTATCTGTTCTTATCAGTTTAATATCTGATACGTCCCCTATCTGGGGACCATATATTAAATGGATTTTTAGAACAGGGAGATGGAAAAAGAGCTTGCTCTGTCCACTCCACGCATTGACCTGGTATTGCAGTACCTCCAGGAACGGTGCACCCCTTCTTAACCCAGTTTCCAAAAGCAGAACTCAATTCACCTGATTCATATTAGCCCGATTTAATGAATTGGAAGAAAGCATACGTCTTCATATGCACCTCAATTTGGCCCATTCACTTTTCACACTTCCTCCTTTTGTTTTTTATCTTTCACACTTTTGACTTTCTTTATTCATCCAAATAGCAAACTCATCACCACTCAACCTGACCAACTCGGCTATGTCCCCGTGCTGCAGTTCTCTGTCTTATCTAGATCATTTGCAATTGAATGGAATAGATCCCTTTTGGACAAAGTGGATTCACCTGCTGCTGCAGTGACCACAGGTGTGATAACATCTAGAATTGGCATCTGGTGCGATCTCTCCGCTTCCACTCCAAAGAAAGTTACCTGTTTATTCCTATCATGCATTGGTTTTTGGGGTTTTCTTTGAGTAATGATGATCTCTTTAGTAGTCTGTTGGCGCCCTCTCCTGGAGGAATAGTTTGCTTGCTCTTGGACATTCTAAAAGAGAGGTCATGATAGACATTGAGCTTCTGAGCTCAATTGGGGACAGTCATGGGTGATGAATGTTTGCAACCTACTGCGAAGCCTCATACCGCAATATAAGGAACGTCAAATACTAAGAAAGGGCGGCCTATGAAAGAATTACTACTTTCAATAAGTACACTTAAACGGCTAATTGGGAATAGAAAAACTGTAAAAAGCCCTCTGAGAAAGCCCCCCTCTAACCTTTGATAGTAAGCTTTTCTGTAGTCTGCCTGTTGATGTATTTTCCGTTTGAACTGTGCACAACATGAAGAGACGGAACACTGGCGGCTTGTCACAATGCCCCCCGATGACATCACAATAGCGCTGCTGCCTAGAAAACAAGCTGCGCAGAAGAAGTTGTTCTTTGGGTGGGAGGGTGGGCTAGTGGAAGGAGGGGGCAATCTCTTTTTTTCCCGGGTGGTAGGGGGATGACAGGAGAAGGGAAGCGGGTGGTGAGAAAGGTACAGAGGGCAGGGTTTGGGGGCTGGGAAGGAAAGGGAAAAGATTAGGGTTTGGGGATGATGAAAGGGCTTTCTACGGGTAAGGATGGCAAAGGGTGGCAGTGACGGAAAGTCAGGCAACCTGTCCTGTCCGTCTTTTTGTATCGTGAATTGGAAAGACTGCAAGGGGGAGGGGAGTTGCTTGCGCCCTAAAGGAGGAGTTATTCAGATTCATTGCAGTGGGCGGCGGCTGCAAAACGCACCATTCTTCTTGTTTTGGCTCTGCAAAGCAGCCTTTTCAAGGGTTGGCTTGGGTGACAAAATGTCTTGTGTAGGCGTGGGTTTGTCTCCCTCTCGCTCTCTCTCCCTAAGATGTGTCCGGCATAGGCCAGGGTGCCACTCGAGGCCCAAACCAATTCTGGTTATCGCTTCTCGGCCTTTTGGCTAAGATCAAGTGTAGTATCTGTTCTTATCAGTTTAATATCTGATACGTCCCCTATCTGGGGACCATATATTAAATGGATTTTTAGAACAGGGAGATGGAAAAAGAGCTTGCTCTGTCCACTCCACGCATTGACCTGGTATTGCAGTACCTCCAGGAACGGTGCACCCCTTCTTAACCCAGTTTCCAAAAGCAGAACTCAATTCACCTGATTCATATTAGCCCGATTTAATGAATTGGAAGAAAGCATACGTCTTCATATGCACCTCAATTTGGCCCATTCACTTTTCACACTTCCTCCTTTTGTTTTTTATCTTTCACACTTTTGACTTTCTTTATTCATCCAAATAGCAAACTCATCACCACTCAACCTGACCAACTCGGCTATGTCCCCGTGCTGCAGTTCTCTGTCTTATCTAGATCATTTGCAATTGAATGGAATAGATCCCTTTTGGACAAAGTGGATTCACCTGCTGCTGCAGTGACCACAGGTGTGATAACATCTAGAATTGGCATCTGGTGCGATCTCTCCGCTTCCACTCCAAAGAAAGTTACCTGTTTATTCCTATCATGCATTGGTTTTTGGGGTTTTCTTTGAGTAATGATGATCTCTTTAGTAGTCTGTTGGCGCCCTCTCCTGGAGGAATAGTTTGCTTGCTCTTGGACATTCTAAAAGAGAGGTCATGATAGACATTGAGCTTCTGAGCTCAATTGGGGACAGTCATGGGTGATGAATGTTTGCAACCTACTGCGAAGCCTCATACCGCAATATAAGGAACGTCAAATACTAAGAAAGGGCGGCCTATGAAAGAATTACTACTTTCAATAAGTACACTTAAACGGCTAATTGGGAATAGAAAAACTGTAAAAAGCCCTCTGAGAAAGCCCCCCTCTAACCTTTGATAGTAAGCTTTTCTGTAGTCTGCCTGTTGATGTATTTTCCGTTTGAACTGTGCACAACATGAAGAGACGGAACACTGGCGGCTTGTCACAATGCCCCCCGATGACATCACAATAGCGCTGCTGCCTAGAAAACAAGCTGCGCAGAAGAAGTTGTTCTTTGGGTGGGAGGGTGGGCTAGTGGAAGGAGGGGGCAATCTCTTTTTTTCCCGGGTGGTAGGGGGATGACAGGAGAAGGGAAGCGGGTGGTGAGAAAGGTACAGAGGGCAGGGTTTGGGGGCTGGGAAGGAAAGGGAAAAGATTAGGGTTTGGGGATGATGAAAGGGCTTTCTACGGGTAAGGATGGCAAAGGGTGGCAGTGACGGAAAGTCAGGCAACCTGTCCTGTCCGTCTTTTTGTATCGTGAATTGGAAAGACTGCAAGGGGGAGGGGAGTTGCTTGCGCCCTAAAGGAGGAGTTATTCAGATTCATTGCAGTGGGCGGCGGCTGCAAAACGCACCATTCTTCTTGTTTTGGCTCTGCAAAGCAGCCTTTTCAAGGGTTGGCTTGGGTGACAAAATGTCTTGTGTAGGCGTGGGTTTGTCTCCCTCTCGCTCTCTCTCCCTAAGATGTGTCCGGCATAGGCCAGGGTGCCACTCGAGGCCCAAACCAATTCTGGTTATCGCTTCTCGGCCTTTTGGCTAAGATCAAGTGTAGTATCTGTTCTTATCAGTTTAATATCTGATACGTCCCCTATCTGGGGACCATATATTAAATGGATTTTTAGAACAGGGAGATGGAAAAAGAGCTTGCTCTGTCCACTCCACGCATTGACCTGGTATTGCAGTACCTCCAGGAACGGTGCACCCCTTCTTAACCCAGTTTCCAAAAGCAGAACTCAATTCACCTGATTCATATTAGCCCGATTTAATGAATTGGAAGAAAGCATACGTCTTCATATGCACCTCAATTTGGCCCATTCACTTTTCACACTTCCTCCTTTTGTTTTTTATCTTTCACACTTTTGACTTTCTTTATTCATCCAAATAGCAAACTCATCACCACTCAACCTGACCAACTCGGCTATGTCCCCGTGCTGCAGTTCTCTGTCTTATCTAGATCATTTGCAATTGAATGGAATAGATCCCTTTTGGACAAAGTGGATTCACCTGCTGCTGCAGTGACCACAGGTGTGATAACATCTAGAATTGGCATCTGGTGCGATCTCTCCGCTTCCACTCCAAAGAAAGTTACCTGTTTATTCCTATCATGCATTGGTTTTTGGGGTTTTCTTTGAGTAATGATGATCTCTTTAGTAGTCTGTTGGCGCCCTCTCCTGGAGGAATAGTTTGCTTGCTCTTGGACATTCTAAAAGAGAGGTCATGATAGACATTGAGCTTCTGAGCTCAATTGGGGACAGTCATGGGTGATGAATGTTTGCAACCTACTGCGAAGCCTCATACCGCAATATAAGGAACGTCAAATACTAAGAAAGGGCGGCCTATGAAAGAATTACTACTTTCAATAAGTACACTTAAACGGCTAATTGGGAATAGAAAAACTGTAAAAAGCCCTCTGAGAAAGCCCCCCTCTAACCTTTGATAGTAAGCTTTTCTGTAGTCTGCCTGTTGATGTATTTTCCGTTTGAACTGTGCACAACATGAAGAGACGGAACACTGGCGGCTTGTCACAATGCCCCCCGATGACATCACCGCTGCTGCCTAGAAAACAAGCTGCGCAGAAGAAGTTGTTCTTTGGGTGGGAGGGTGGGCTAGTGGAAGGAGGGGGCAATCTCTTTTTTTCCCGGGTGGTAGGGGGATGACAGGAGAAGGGAAGCGGGTGGTGAGAAAGGTACAGAGGGCAGGGTTTGGGGGCTGGGAAGGAAAGGGAAAAGATTAGGGTTTGGGGATGATGAAAGGGCTTTCTACGGGTAAGGATGGCAAAGGGTGGCAGTGACGGAAAGTCAGGCAACCTGTCCTGTCCGTCTTTTTGTATCGTGAATTGGAAAGACTGCAAGGGGGAGGGGAGTTGCTTGCGCCCTAAAGGAGGAGTTATTCAGATTCATTGCAGTGGGCGGCGGCTGCAAAACGCACCATTCTTCTTGTTTTGGCTCTGCAAAGCAGCCTTTTCAAGGGTTGGCTTGGGTGACAAAATGTCTTGTGTAGGCGTGGGTTTGTCTCCCTCTCGCTCTCTCTCCCTAAGATGTGTCCGGCATAGGCCAGGGTGCCACTCGAGGCCCAAACCAATTCTGGTTATCGCTTCTCGGCCTTTTGGCTAAGATCAAGTGTAGTATCTGTTCTTATCAGTTTAATATCTGATACGTCCCCTATCTGGGGACCATATATTAAATGGATTTTTAGAACAGGGAGATGGAAAAAGAGCTTGCTCTGTCCACTCCACGCATTGACCTGGTATTGCAGTACCTCCAGGAACGGTGCACCCCTTCTTAACCCAGTTTCCAAAAGCAGAACTCTAATTCACCTGATTCATATTAGCCCGATTTAATGAATTGGAAGAAAGCATACGTCTTCATATGCACCTCAATTTGGCCCATTCACTTTTCACACTTCCTCCTTTTGTTTTTTATCTTTCACACTTTTGACTTTCTTTATTCATCCAAATAGCAAACTCATCACCACTCAACCTGACCAACTCGGCTATGTCCCCGTGCTGCAGTTCTCTGTCTTATCTAGATCATTTGCAATTGAATGGAATAGATCCCTTTTGGACAAAGTGGATTCACCTGCTGCTGCAGTGACCACAGGTGTGATAACATCTAGAATTGGCATCTGGTGCGATCTCTCCGCTTCCACTCCAAAGAAAGTTACCTGTTTATTCCTATCATGCATTGGTTTTTGGGGTTTTCTTTGAGTAATGATGATCTCTTTAGTAGTCTGTTGGCGCCCTCTCCTGGAGGAATAGTTTGCTTGCTCTTGGACATTCTAAAAGAGAGGTCATGATAGACATTGAGCTTCTGAGCTCAATTGGGGACAGTCATGGGTGATGAATGTTTGCAACCTACTGCGAAGCCTCATACCGCAATATAAGGAACGTCAAATACTAAGAAAGGGCGGCCTATGAAAGAATTACTACTTTCAATAAGTACACTTAAACGGCTAATTGGGAATAGAAAAACTGTAAAAAGCCCTCTGAGAAAGCCCCCCTCTAACCTTTGATAGTAAGCTTTTCTGTAGTCTGCCTGTTGATGTATTTTCCGTTTGAACTGTGCACAACATGAAGAGACGGAACACTGGCGGCTTGTCACAATGCCCCCCGATGACATCACAATAGCGCTGCTGCCTAGAAAACAAGCTGCGCAGAAGAAGTTGTTCTTTGGGTGGGAGGGTGGGCTAGTGGAAGGAGGGGGCAATCTCTTTTTTTCCCGGGTGGTAGGGGGATGACAGGAGAAGGGAAGCGGGTGGTGAGAAAGGTACAGAGGGCAGGGTTTGGGGGCTGGGAAGGAAAGGGAAAAGATTAGGGTTTGGGGATGATGAAAGGGCTTTCTACGGGTAAGGATGGCAAAGGGTGGCAGTGACGGAAAGTCAGGCAACCTGTCCTGTCCGTCTTTTTGTATCGTGAATTGGAAAGACTGCAAGGGGGAGGGGAGTTGCTTGCGCCCTAAAGGAGGAGTTATTCAGATTCATTGCAGTGGGCGGCGGCTGCAAAACGCACCATTCTTCTTGTTTTGGCTCTGCAAAGCAGCCTTTTCAAGGGTTGGCTTGGGTGACAAAATGTCTTGTGTAGGCGTGGGTTTGTCTCCCTCTCGCTCTCTCTCCCCAAGATGTGTCCGGCATAGGCCAGGGTGCCACTCGAGGCCCAAACCAATTCTGGTTATCGCTTCTCGGCCTTTTGGCTAAGATCAAGTGTAGTATCTGTTCTTATCAGTTTAATATCTGATACGTCCCCTATCTGGGGACCATATATTAAATGGATTTTTAGAACAGGGAGATGGAAAAAGAGCTTGCTCTGTCCACTCCACGCATTGACCTGGTATTGCAGTACCTCCAGGAACGGTGCACCCCTTCTTAACCCAGTTTCCAAAAGCAGAACTCAATTCACCTGATTCATATTAGCCCGATTTAATGAATTGGAAGAAAGCATACGTCTTCATATGCACCTCAATTTGGCCCATTCACTTTTCACACTTCCTCCTTTTGTTTTTTATCTTTCACACTTTTGACTTTCTTTATTCATCCAAATAGCAAACTCATCACCACTCAACCTGACCAACTCGGCTATGTCCCCGTGCTGCAGTTCTCTGTCTTATCTAGATCATTTGCAATTGAATGGAATAGATCCCTTTTGGACAAAGTGGATTCACCTGCTGCTGCAGTGACCACAGGTGTGATAACATCTAGAATTGGCATCTGGTGCGATCTCTCCGCTTCCACTCCAAAGAAAGTTACCTGTTTATTCCTATCATGCATTGGTTTTTGGGGTTTTCTTTGAGTAATGATGATCTCTTTAGTAGTCTGTTGGCGCCACTCTCCTGGAGGAATAGTTTGCTTGCTCTTGGACATTCTAAAAGAGAGGTCATGATAGACATTGAGCTTCTGAGCTCAATTGGGGACAGTCATGGGTGATGAATGTTTGCAACCTACTGCGAAGCCTCATACCGCAATATAAGGAACGTCAAATACTAAGAAAGGGCGGCCTATGAAAGAATTACTACTTTCAATAAGTACACTTAAACGGCTAATTGGGAATAGAAAAACTGTAAAAAGCCCTCTGAGAAAGCCCCCCTCTAACCTTTGATAGTAAGCTTTTCTGTAGTCTGCCTGTTGATGTATTTTCCGTTTGAACTGTGCACAACATGAAGAGACGGAACACTGGCGGCTTGTCACAATGCCCCCCGATGACATCACAATAGCGCTGCTGCCTAGAAAACAAGCTGCGCAGAAGAAGTTGTTCTTTGGGTGGGAGGGTGGGCTAGTGGAAGGAGGGGGCAATCTCTTTTTTTCCCGGGTGGTAGGGGGATGACAGGAGAAGGGAAGCGGGTGGTGAGAAAGGTACAGAGGGCAGGGTTTGGGGGCTGGGAAGGAAAGGGAAAAGATTAGGGTTTGGGGATGATGAAAGGGCTTTCTACGGGTAAGGATGGCAAAGGGTGGCAGTGACGGAAAGTCAGGCAACCTGTCCTGTCCGTCTTTTTGTATCGTGAATTGGAAAGACTGCAAGGGGGAGGGGAGTTGCTTGCGCCCTAAAGGAGGAGTTATTCAGATTCATTGCAGTGGGCGGCGGCTGCAAAACGCACCATTCTTCTTGTTTTGGCTCTGCAAAGCAGCCTTTTCAAGGGTTGGCTTGGGTGACAAAATGTCTTGTGTAGGCGTGGGTTTGTCTCCCTCTCGCTCTCTCTCCCTAAGATGTGTCCGGCATAGGCCAGGGTGCCACTCGAGGCCCAAACCAATTCTGGTTATCGCTTCTCGGCCTTTTGGCTAAGATCAAGTGTAGTATCTGTTCTTATCAGTTTAATATCTGATACGTCCCCTATCTGGGGACCATATATTAAATGGATTTTTAGAACAGGGAGATGGAAAAAGAGCTTGCTCTGTCCACTCCACGCATTGACCTGGTATTGCAGTACCTCCAGGAACGGTGCACCCCTTCTTAACCCAGTTTCCAAAAGCAGAACTCAATTCACCTGATTCATATTAGCCCGATTTAATGAATTGGAAGAAAGCATACGTCTTCATATGCACCTCAATTTGGCCCATTCACTTTTCACACTTCCTCCTTTTGTTTTTTATCTTTCACACTTTTGACTTTCTTTATTCATCCAAATAGCAAACTCATCACCACTCAACCTGACCAACTCGGCTATGTCCCCGTGCTGCAGTTCTCTGTCTTATCTAGATCATTTGCAATTGAATGGAATAGATCCCTTTTGGACAAAGTGGATTCACCTGCTGCTGCAGTGACCACAGGTGTGATAACATCTAGAATTGGCATCTGGTGCGATCTCTCCGCTTCCACTCCAAAGAAAGTTACCTGTTTATTCCTATCATGCATTGGTTTTTGGGGTTTTCTTTGAGTAATGATGATCTCTTTAGTAGTCTGTTGGCGCCCTCTCCTGGAGGAATAGTTTGCTTGCTCTTGGACATTCTAAAAGAGAGGTCATGATAGACATTGAGCTTCTGAGCTCAATTGGGGACAGTCATGGGTGATGAATGTTTGCAACCTACTGCGAAGCCTCATACCGCAATATAAGGAACGTCAAATACTAAGAAAGGGCGGCCTATGAAAGAATTACTACTTTCAATAAGTACACTTAAACGGCTAATTGGGAATAGAAAAACTGTAAAAAGCCCTCTGAGAAAGCCCCCCTCTAACCTTTGATAGTAAGCTTTTCTGTAGTCTGCCTGTTGATGTATTTTCCGTTTGAACTGTGCACAACATGAAGAGACGGAACACTGGCGGCTTGTCACAATGCCCCCCGATGACATCACAATAGCGCTGCTGCCTAGAAAACAAGCTGCGCAGAAGAAGTTGTTCTTTGGGTGGGAGGGTGGGCTAGTGGAAGGAGGGGGCAATCTCTTTTTTTCCCGGGTGGTAGGGGGATGACAGGAGAAGGGAAGCGGGTGGTGAGAAAGGTACAGAGGGCAGGGTTTGGGGGCTGGGAAGGAAAGGGAAAAGATTAGGGTTTGGGGATGATGAAAGGGCTTTCTACGGGTAAGGATGGCAAAGGGTGGCAGTGACGGAAAGTCAGGCAACCTGTCCTGTCCGTCTTTTTGTATCGTGAATTGGAAAGACTGCAAGGGGGAGGGGAGTTGCTTGCGCCCTAAAGGAGGAGTTATTCAGATTCATTGCAGTGGGCGGCGGCTGCAAAACGCACCATTCTTCTTGTTTTGGCTCTGCAAAGCAGCCTTTTCAAGGGTTGGCTTGGGTGACAAAATGTCTTGTGTAGGCGTGGGTTTGTCTCCCTCTCGCTCTCTCTCCCTAAGATGTGTCCGGCATAGGCCAGGGTGCCACTCGAGGCCCAAACCAATTCTGGTTATCGCTTCTCGGCCTTTTGGCTAAGATCAAGTGTAGTATCTGTTCTTATCAGTTTAATATCTGATACGTCCCCTATCTGGGGACCATATATTAAATGGATTTTTAGAACAGGGAGATGGAAAAAGAGCTTGCTCTGTCCACTCCACGCATTGACCTGGTATTGCAGTACCTCCAGGAACGGTGCACCCCTTCTTAACCCAGTTTCCAAAAGCAGAACTCAATTCACCTGATTCATATTAGCCCGATTTAATGAATTGGAAGAAAGCATACGTCTTCATATGCACCTCAATTTGGCCCATTCACTTTTCACACTTCCTCCTTTTGTTTTTTATCTTTCACACTTTTGACTTTCTTTATTCATCCAAATAGCAAACTCATCACCACTCAACCTGACCAACTCGGCTATGTCCCCGTGCTGCAGTTCTCTGTCTTATCTAGATCATTTGCAATTGAATGGAATAGATCCCTTTTGGACAAAGTGGATTCACCTGCTGCTGCAGTGACCACAGGTGTGATAACATCTAGAATTGGCATCTGGTGCGATCTCTCCGCTTCCACTCCAAAGAAAGTTACCTGTTTATTCCTATCATGCATTGGTTTTTGGGGTTTTCTTTGAGTAATGATGATCTCTTTAGTAGTCTGTTGGCGCCCTCTCCTGGAGGAATAGTTTGCTTGCTCTTGGACATTCTAAAAGAGAGGTCATGATAGACATTGAGCTTCTGAGCTCAATTGGGGACAGTCATGGGTGATGAATGTTTGCAACCTACTGCGAAGCCTCATACCGCAATATAAGGAACGTCAAATACTAAGAAAGGGCGGCCTATGAAAGAATTACTACTTTCAATAAGTACACTTAAACGGCTAATTGGGAATAGAAAAACTGTAAAAAGCCCTCTGAGAAAGCCCCCCTCTAACCTTTGATAGTAAGCTTTTCTGTAGTCTGCCTGTTGATGTATTTTCCGTTTGAACTGTGCACAACATGAAGAGACGGAACACTGGCGGCTTGTCACAATGCCCCCCGATGACATCACAATAGCGCTGCTGCCTAGAAAACAAGCTGCGCAGAAGAAGTTGTTCTTTGGGTGGGAGGGTGGGCTAGTGGAAGGAGGGGGCAATCTCTTTTTTTCCCGGGTGGTAGGGGGATGACAGGAGAAGGGAAGCGGGTGGTGAGAAAGGTACAGAGGGCAGGGTTTGGGGGCTGGGAAGGAAAGGGAAAAGATTAGGGTTTGGGGATGATGAAAGGGCTTTCTACGGGTAAGGATGGCAAAGGGTGGCAGTGACGGAAAGTCAGGCAACCTGTCCTGTCCGTCTTTTTGTATCGTGAATTGGAAAGACTGCAAGGGGGAGGGGAGTTGCTTGCGCCCTAAAGGAGGAGTTATTCAGATTCATTGCAGTGGGCGGCGGCTGCAAAACGCACCATTCTTCTTGTTTTGGCTCTGCAAAGCAGCCTTTTCAAGGGTTGGCTTGGGTGACAAAATGTCTTGTGTAGGCGTGGGTTTGTCTCCCTCTCGCTCTCTCTCCCTAAGATGTGTCCGGCATAGGCCAGGGTGCCACTCGAGGCCCAAACCAATTCTGGTTATCGCTTCTCGGCCTTTTGGCTAAGATCAAGTGTAGTATCTGTTCTTATCAGTTTAATATCTGATACGTCCCCTATCTGGGGACCATATATTAAATGGATTTTTAGAACAGGGAGATGGAAAAAGAGCTTGCTCTGTCCACTCCACGCATTGACCTGGTATTGCAGTACCTCCAGGAACGGTGCACCCCTTCTTAACCCAGTTTCCAAAAGCAGAACTCAATTCACCTGATTCATATTAGCCCGATTTAATGAATTGGAAGAAAGCATACGTCTTCATATGCACCTCAATTTGGCCCATTCACTTTTCACACTTCCTCCTTTTGTTTTTTATCTTTCACACTTTTGACTTTCTTTATTCATCCAAATAGCAAACTCATCACCACTCAACCTGACCAACTCGGCTATGTCCCCGTGCTGCAGTTCTCTGTCTTATCTAGATCATTTGCAATTGAATGGAATAGATCCCTTTTGGACAAAGTGGATTCACCTGCTGCTGCAGTGACCACAGGTGTGATAACATCTAGAATTGGCATCTGGTGCGATCTCTCCGCTTCCACTCCAAAGAAAGTTACCTGTTTATTCCTATCATGCATTGGTTTTTGGGGTTTTCTTTGAGTAATGATGATCTCTTTAGTAGTCTGTTGGCGCCCTCTCCTGGAGGAATAGTTTGCTTGCTCTTGGACATTCTAAAAGAGAGGTCATGATAGACATTGAGCTTCTGAGCTCAATTGGGGACAGTCATGGGTGATGAATGTTTGCAACCTACTGCGAAGCCTCATACCGCAATATAAGGAACGTCAAATACTAAGAAAGGGCGGCCTATGAAAGAATTACTACTTTCAATAAGTACACTTAAACGGCTAATTGGGAATAGAAAAACTGTAAAAAGCCCTCTGAGAAAGCCCCCCTCTAACCTTTGATAGTAAGCTTTTCTGTAGTCTGCCTGTTGATGTATTTTCCGTTTGAACTGTGCACAACATGAAGAGACGGAACACTGGCGGCTTGTCACAATGCCCCCCGATGACATCACAATAGCGCTGCTGCCTAGAAAACAAGCTGCGCAGAAGAAGTTGTTCTTTGGGTGGGAGGGTGGGCTAGTGGAAGGAGGGGGCAATCTCTTTTTTTCCCGGGTGGTAGGGGGATGACAGGAGAAGGGAAGCGGGTGGTGAGAAAGGTACAGAGGGCAGGGTTTGGGGGCTGGGAAGGAAAGGGAAAAGATTAGGGTTTGGGGATGATGAAAGGGCTTTCTACGGGTAAGGATGGCAAAGGGTGGCAGTGACGGAAAGTCAGGCAACCTGTCCTGTCCGTCTTTTTGTATCGTGAATTGGAAAGACTGCAAGGGGGAGGGGAGTTGCTTGCGCCCTAAAGGAGGAGTTATTCAGATTCATTGCAGTGGGCGGCGGCTGCAAAACGCACCATTCTTCTTGTTTTGGCTCTGCAAAGCAGCCTTTTCAAGGGTTGGCTTGGGTGACAAAATGTCTTGTGTAGGCGTGGGTTTGTCTCCCTCTCGCTCTCTCTCCCTAAGATGTGTCCGGCATAGGCCAGGGTGCCACTCGAGGCCCAAACCAATTCTGGTTATCGCTTCTCGGCCTTTTGGCTAAGATCAAGTGTAGTATCTGTTCTTATCAGTTTAATATCTGATACGTCCCCTATCTGGGGACCATATATTAAATGGATTTTTAGAACAGGGAGATGGAAAAAGAGCTTGCTCTGTCCACTCCACGCATTGACCTGGTATTGCAGTACCTCCAGGAACGGTGCACCCCTTCTTAACCCAGTTTCCAAAAGCAGAACTCAATTCACCTGATTCATATTAGCCCGATTTAATGAATTGGAAGAAAGCATACGTCTTCATATGCACCTCAATTTGGCCCATTCACTTTTCACACTTCCTCCTTTTGTTTTTTATCTTTCACACTTTTGACTTTCTTTATTCATCCAAATAGCAAACTCATCACCACTCAACCTGACCAACTCGGCTATGTCCCCGTGCTGCAGTTCTCTGTCTTATCTAGATCATTTGCAATTGAATGGAATAGATCCCTTTTGGACAAAGTGGATTCACCTGCTGCTGCAGTGACCACAGGTGTGATAACATCTAGAATTGGCATCTGGTGCGATCTCTCCGCTTCCACTCCAAAGAAAGTTACCTGTTTATTCCTATCATGCATTGGTTTTTGGGGTTTTCTTTGAGTAATGATGATCTCTTTAGTAGTCTGTTGGCGCCCTCTCCTGGAGGAATAGTTTGCTTGCTCTTGGACATTCTAAAAGAGAGGTCATGATAGACATTGAGCTTCTGAGCTCAATTGGGGACAGTCATGGGTGATGAATGTTTGCAACCTACTGCGAAGCCTCATACCGCAATATAAGGAACGTCAAATACTAAGAAAGGGCGGCCTATGAAAGAATTACTACTTTCAATAAGTACACTTAAACGGCTAATTGGGAATAGAAAAACTGTAAAAAGCCCTCTGAGAAAGCCCCCCTCTAACCTTTGATAGTAAGCTTTTCTGTAGTCTGCCTGTTGATGTATTTTCCGTTTGAACTGTGCACAACATGAAGAGACGGAACACTGGCGGCTTGTCACAATGCCCCCCGATGACATCACAATAGCGCTGCTGCCTAGAAAACAAGCTGCGCAGAAGAAGTTGTTCTTTGGGTGGGAGGGTGGGCTAGTGGAAGGAGGGGGCAATCTCTTTTTTTCCCGGGTGGTAGGGGGATGACAGGAGAAGGGAAGCGGGTGGTGAGAAAGGTACAGAGGGCAGGGTTTGGGGGCTGGGAAGGAAAGGGAAAAGATTAGGGTTTGGGGATGATGAAAGGGCTTTCTACGGGTAAGGATGGCAAAGGGTGGCAGTGACGGAAAGTCAGGCAACCTGTCCTGTCCGTCTTTTTGTATCGTGAATTGGAAAGACTGCAAGGGGGAGGGGAGTTGCTTGCGCCCTAAAGGAGGAGTTATTCAGATTCATTGCAGTGGGCGGCGGCTGCAAAACGCACCATTCTTCTTGTTTTGGCTCTGCAAAGCAGCCTTTTCAAGGGTTGGCTTGGGTGACAAAATGTCTTGTGTAGGCGTGGGTTTGTCTCCCTCTCGCTCTCTCTCCCTAAGATGTGTCCGGCATAGGCCAGGGTGCCACTCGAGGCCCAAACCAATTCTGGTTATCGCTTCTCGGCCTTTTGGCTAAGATCAAGTGTAGTATCTGTTCTTATCAGTTTAATATCTGATACGTCCCCTATCTGGGGACCATATATTAAATGGATTTTTAGAACAGGGAGATGGAAAAAGAGCTTGCTCTGTCCACTCCACGCATTGACCTGGTATTGCAGTACCTCCAGGAACGGTGCACCCCTTCTTAACCCAGTTTCCAAAAGCAGAACTCAATTCACCTGATTCATATTAGCCCGATTTAATGAATTGGAAGAAAGCATACGTCTTCATATGCACCTCAATTTGGCCCATTCACTTTTCACACTTCCTCCTTTTGTTTTTTATCTTTCACACTTTTGACTTTCTTTATTCATCCAAATAGCAAACTCATCACCACTCAACCTGACCAACTCGGCTATGTCCCCGTGCTGCAGTTCTCTGTCTTATCTAGATCATTTGCAATTGAATGGAATAGATCCCTTTTGGACAAAGTGGATTCACCTGCTGCTGCAGTGACCACAGGTGTGATAACATCTAGAATTGGCATCTGGTGCGATCTCTCCGCTTCCACTCCAAAGAAAGTTACCTGTTTATTCCTATCATGCATTGGTTTTTGGGGTTTTCTTTGAGTAATGATGATCTCTTTAGTAGTCTGTTGGCGCCCTCTCCTGGAGGAATAGTTTGCTTGCTCTTGGACATTCTAAAAGAGAGGTCATGATAGACATTGAGCTTCTGAGCTCAATTGGGGACAGTCATGGGTGATGAATGTTTGCAACCTACTGCGAAGCCTCATACCGCAATATAAGGAACGTCAAATACTAAGAAAGGGCGGCCTATGAAAGAATTACTACTTTCAATAAGTACACTTAAACGGCTAATTGGGAATAGAAAAACTGTAAAAAGCCCTCTGAGAAAGCCCCCCTCTAACCTTTGATAGTAAGCTTTTCTGTAGTCTGCCTGTTGATGTATTTTCCGTTTGAACTGTGCACAACATGAAGAGACGGAACACTGGCGGCTTGTCACAATGCCCCCCGATGACATCACAATAGCGCTGCTGCCTAGAAAACAAGCTGCGCAGAAGAAGTTGTTCTTTGGGTGGGAGGGTGGGCTAGTGGAAGGAGGGGGCAATCTCTTTTTTTCCCGGGTGGTAGGGGGATGACAGGAGAAGGGAAGCGGGTGGTGAGAAAGGTACAGAGGGCAGGGTTTGGGGGCTGGGAAGGAAAGGGAAAAGATTAGGGTTTGGGGATGATGAAAGGGCTTTCTACGGGTAAGGATGGCAAAGGGTGGCAGTGACGGAAAGTCAGGCAACCTGTCCTGTCCGTCTTTTTGTATCGTGAATTGGAAAGACTGCAAGGGGGAGGGGAGTTGCTTGCGCCCTAAAGGAGGAGTTATTCAGATTCATTGCAGTGGGCGGCGGCTGCAAAACGCACCATTCTTCTTGTTTTGGCTCTGCAAAGCAGCCTTTTCAAGGGTTGGCTTGGGTGACAAAATGTCTTGTGTAGGCGTGGGTTTGTCTCCCTCTCGCTCTCTCTCCCTAAGATGTGTCCGGCATAGGCCAGGGTGCCACTCGAGGCCCAAACCAATTCTGGTTATCGCTTCTCGGCCTTTTGGCTAAGATCAAGTGTAGTATCTGTTCTTATCAGTTTAATATCTGATACGTCCCCTATCTGGGGACCATATATTAAATGGATTTTTAGAACAGGGAGATGGAAAAAGAGCTTGCTCTGTCCACTCCACGCATTGACCTGGTATTGCAGTACCTCCAGGAACGGTGCACCCCTTCTTAACCCAGTTTCCAAAAGCAGAACTCAATTCACCTGATTCATATTAGCCCGATTTAATGAATTGGAAGAAAGCATACGTCTTCATATGCACCTCAATTTGGCCCATTCACTTTTCACACTTCCTCCTTTTGTTTTTTATCTTTCACACTTTTGACTTTCTTTATTCATCCAAATAGCAAACTCATCACCACTCAACCTGACCAACTCGGCTATGTCCCCGTGCTGCAGTTCTCTGTCTTATCTAGATCATTTGCAATTGAATGGAATAGATCCCTTTTGGACAAAGTGGATTCACCTGCTGCTGCAGTGACCACAGGTGTGATAACATCTAGAATTGGCATCTGGTGCGATCTCTCCGCTTCCACTCCAAAGAAAGTTACCTGTTTATTCCTATCATGCATTGGTTTTTGGGGTTTTCTTTGAGTAATGATGATCTCTTTAGTAGTCTGTTGGCGCCCTCTCCTGGAGGAATAGTTTGCTTGCTCTTGGACATTCTAAAAGAGAGGTCATGATAGACATTGAGCTTCTGAGCTCAATTGGGGACAGTCATGGGTGATGAATGTTTGCAACCTACTGCGAAGCCTCATACCGCAATATAAGGAACGTCAAATACTAAGAAAGGGCGGCCTATGAAAGAATTACTACTTTCAATAAGTACACTTAAACGGCTAATTGGGAATAGAAAAACTGTAAAAAGCCCTCTGAGAAAGCCCCCCTCTAACCTTTGATAGTAAGCTTTTCTGTAGTCTGCCTGTTGATGTATTTTCCGTTTGAACTGTGCACAACATGAAGAGACGGAACACTGGCGGCTTGTCACAATGCCCCCCGATGACATCACAATAGCGCTGCTGCCTAGAAAACAAGCTGCGCAGAAGAAGTTGTTCTTTGGGTGGGAGGGTGGGCTAGTGGAAGGAGGGGGCAATCTCTTTTTTTCCCGGGTGGTAGGGGGATGACAGGAGAAGGGAAGCGGGTGGTGAGAAAGGTACAGAGGGCAGGGTTTGGGGGCTGGGAAGGAAAGGGAAAAGATTAGGGTTTGGGGATGATGAAAGGGCTTTCTACGGGTAAGGATGGCAAAGGGTGGCAGTGACGGAAAGTCAGGCAACCTGTCCTGTCCGTCTTTTTGTATCGTGAATTGGAAAGACTGCAAGGGGGAGGGGAGTTGCTTGCGCCCTAAAGGAGGAGTTATTCAGATTCATTGCAGTGGGCGGCGGCTGCAAAACGCACCATTCTTCTTGTTTTGGCTCTGCAAAGCAGCCTTTTCAAGGGTTGGCTTGGGTGACAAAATGTCTTGTGTAGGCGTGGGTTTGTCTCCCTCTCGCTCTCTCTCCCTAAGATGTGTCCGGCATAGGCCAGGGTGCCACTCGAGGCCCAAACCAATTCTGGTTATCGCTTCTCGGCCTTTTGGCTAAGATCAAGTGTAGTATCTGTTCTTATCAGTTTAATATCTGATACGTCCCCTATCTGGGGACCATATATTAAATGGATTTTTAGAACAGGGAGATGGAAAAAGAGCTTGCTCTGTCCACTCCACGCATTGACCTGGTATTGCAGTACCTCCAGGAACGGTGCACCCCTTCTTAACCCAGTTTCCAAAAGCAGAACTCAATTCACCTGATTCATATTAGCCCGATTTAATGAATTGGAAGAAAGCATACGTCTTCATATGCACCTCAATTTGGCCCATTCACTTTTCACACTTCCTCCTTTTGTTTTTTATCTTTCACACTTTTGACTTTCTTTATTCATCCAAATAGCAAACTCATCACCACTCAACCTGACCAACTCGGCTATGTCCCCGTGCTGCAGTTCTCTGTCTTATCTAGATCATTTGCAATTGAATGGAATAGATCCCTTTTGGACAAAGTGGATTCACCTGCTGCTGCAGTGACCACAGGTGTGATAACATCTAGAATTGGCATCTGGTGCGATCTCTCCGCTTCCACTCCAAAGAAAGTTACCTGTTTATTCCTATCATGCATTGGTTTTTGGGGTTTTCTTTGAGTAATGATGATCTCTTTAGTAGTCTGTTGGCGCCCTCTCCTGGAGGAATAGTTTGCTTGCTCTTGGACATTCTAAAAGAGAGGTCATGATAGACATTGAGCTTCTGAGCTCAATTGGGGACAGTCATGGGTGATGAATGTTTGCAACCTACTGCGAAGCCTCATACCGCAATATAAGGAACGTCAAATACTAAGAAAGGGCGGCCTATGAAAGAATTACTACTTTCAATAAGTACACTTAAACGGCTAATTGGGAATAGAAAAACTGTAAAAAGCCCTCTGAGAAAGCCCCCCTCTAACCTTTGATAGTAAGCTTTTCTGTAGTCTGCCTGTTGATGTATTTTCCGTTTGAACTGTGCACAACATGAAGAGACGGAACACTGGCGGCTTGTCACAATGCCCCCCGATGACATCACAATAGCGCTGCTGCCTAGAAAACAAGCTGCGCAGAAGAAGTTGTTCTTTGGGTGGGAGGGTGGGCTAGTGGAAGGAGGGGGCAATCTCTTTTTTTCCCGGGTGGTAGGGGGATGACAGGAGAAGGGAAGCGGGTGGTGAGAAAGGTACAGAGGGCAGGGTTTGGGGGCTGGGAAGGAAAGGGAAAAGATTAGGGTTTGGGGATGATGAAAGGGCTTTCTACGGGTAAGGATGGCAAAGGGTGGCAGTGACGGAAAGTCAGGCAACCTGTCCTGTCCGTCTTTTTGTATCGTGAATTGGAAAGACTGCAAGGGGGAGGGGAGTTGCTTGCGCCCTAAAGGAGGAGTTATTCAGATTCATTGCAGTGGGCGGCGGCTGCAAAACGCACCATTCTTCTTGTTTTGGCTCTGCAAAGCAGCCTTTTCAAGGGTTGGCTTGGGTGACAAAATGTCTTGTGTAGGCGTGGGTTTGTCTCCCTCTCGCTCTCTCTCCCTAAGATGTGTCCGGCATAGGCCAGGGTGCCACTCGAGGCCCAAACCAATTCTGGTTATCGCTTCTCGGCCTTTTGGCTAAGATCAAGTGTAGTATCTGTTCTTATCAGTTTAATATCTGATACGTCCCCTATCTGGGGACCATATATTAAATGGATTTTTAGAACAGGGAGATGGAAAAAGAGCTTGCTCTGTCCACTCCACGCATTGACCTGGTATTGCAGTACCTCCAGGAACGGTGCACCCCTTCTTAACCCAGTTTCCAAAAGCAGAACTCAATTCACCTGATTCATATTAGCCCGATTTAATGAATTGGAAGAAAGCATACGTCTTCATATGCACCTCAATTTGGCCCATTCACTTTTCACACTTCCTCCTTTTGTTTTTTATCTTTCACACTTTTGACTTTCTTTATTCATCCAAATAGCAAACTCATCACCACTCAACCTGACCAACTCGGCTATGTCCCCGTGCTGCAGTTCTCTGTCTTATCTAGATCATTTGCAATTGAATGGAATAGATCCCTTTTGGACAAAGTGGATTCACCTGCTGCTGCAGTGACCACAGGTGTGATAACATCTAGAATTGGCATCTGGTGCGATCTCTCCGCTTCCACTCCAAAGAAAGTTACCTGTTTATTCCTATCATGCATTGGTTTTTGGGGTTTTCTTTGAGTAATGATGATCTCTTTAGTAGTCTGTTGGCGCCCTCTCCTGGAGGAATAGTTTGCTTGCTCTTGGACATTCTAAAAGAGAGGTCATGATAGACATTGAGCTTCTGAGCTCAATTGGGGACAGTCATGGGTGATGAATGTTTGCAACCTACTGCGAAGCCTCATACCGCAATATAAGGAACGTCAAATACTAAGAAAGGGCGGCCTATGAAAGAATTACTACTTTCAATAAGTACACTTAAACGGCTAATTGGGAATAGAAAAACTGTAAAAAGCCCTCTGAGAAAGCCCCCCTCTAACCTTTGATAGTAAGCTTTTCTGTAGTCTGCCTGTTGATGTATTTTCCGTTTGAACTGTGCACAACATGAAGAGACGGAACACTGGCGGCTTGTCACAATGCCCCCCGATGACATCACAATAGCGCTGCTGCCTAGAAAACAAGCTGCGCAGAAGAAGTTGTTCTTTGGGTGGGAGGGTGGGCTAGTGGAAGGAGGGGGCAATCTCTTTTTTTCCCGGGTGGTAGGGGGATGACAGGAGAAGGGAAGCGGGTGGTGAGAAAGGTACAGAGGGCAGGGTTTGGGGGCTGGGAAGGAAAGGGAAAAGATTAGGGTTTGGGGATGATGAAAGGGCTTTCTACGGGTAAGGATGGCAAAGGGTGGCAGTGACGGAAAGTCAGGCAACCTGTCCTGTCCGTCTTTTTGTATCGTGAATTGGAAAGACTGCAAGGGGGAGGGGAGTTGCTTGCGCCCTAAAGGAGGAGTTATTCAGATTCATTGCAGTGGGCGGCGGCTGCAAAACGCACCATTCTTCTTGTTTTGGCTCTGCAAAGCAGCCTTTTCAAGGGTTGGCTTGGGTGACAAA
Organism: Anomaloglossus baeobatrachus; assembly: GCF_048569485.1. Taxonomy (NCBI): domain Eukaryota; kingdom Metazoa; phylum Chordata; class Amphibia; order Anura; family Aromobatidae; genus Anomaloglossus; species Anomaloglossus baeobatrachus. The sequence continues at coordinate 31,510 of NW_027443255.1, read as the reverse complement.
ATGTCTTGTGTAGGCGTGGGTTTGTCTCCCTCTCGCTCTCTCTCCCTAAGATGTGTCCGGCATAGGCCAGGGTGCCACTCGAGGCCCAAACCAATTCTGGTTATCGCTTCTCGGCCTTTTGGCTAAGATCAAGTGTAGTATCTGTTCTTATCAGTTTAATATCTGATACGTCCCCTATCTGGGGACCATATATTAAATGGATTTTTAGAACAGGGAGATGGAAAAAGAGCTTGCTCTGTCCACTCCACGCATTGACCTGGTATTGCAGTACCTCCAGGAACGGTGCACCCCTTCTTAACCCAGTTTCCAAAAGCAGAACTCAATTCACCTGATTCATATTAGCCCGATTTAATGAATTGGAAGAAAGCATACGTCTTCATATGCACCTCAATTTGGCCCATTCACTTTTCACACTTCCTCCTTTTGTTTTTTATCTTTCACACTTTTGACTTTCTGTATTCATCCAAATAGCAAACTCATCACCACTCAACCTGACCAACTCGGCTATGTCCCCGTGCTGCAGTTCTCTGTCTTATCTAGATCATTTGCAATTGAATGGAATAGATCCCTTTTGGACAAAGTGGATTCACCTGCTGCTGCAGTGACCACAGGTGTGATAACATCTAGAATTGGCATCTGGTGCGATCTCTCCGCTTCCACTCCAAAGAAAGTTACCTGTTTATTCCTATCATGCATTGGTTTTTGGGGTTTTCTTTGAGTAATGATGATCTCTTTAGTAGTCTGTTGGCGCCCTCTCCTGGAGGAATAGTTTGCTTGCTCTTGGACATTCTAAAAGAGAGGTCATGATAGACATTGAGCTTCTGAGCTCAATTGGGGACAGTCATGGGTGATGAATGTTTGCAACCTACTGCGAAGCCTCATACCGCAATATAAGGAACGTCAAATACTAAGAAAGGGCGGCCTATGAAAGAATTACTACTTTCAATAAGTACACTTAAACGGCTAATTGGGAATAGAAAAACTGTAAAAAGCCCTCTGAGAAAGCCCCCCTCTAACCTTTGATAGTAAGCTTTTCTGTAGTCTGCCTGTTGATGTATTTTCCGTTTGAACTGTGCACAACATGAAGAGACGGAACACTGGCGGCTTGTCACAATGCCCCCCGATGACATCACAATAGCGCTGCTGCCTAGAAAACAAGCTGCGCAGAAGAAGTTGTTCTTTGGGTGGGAGGGTGGGCTAGTGGAAGGAGGGGGCAATCTCTTTTTTTCCCGGGTGGTAGGGGGATGACAGGAGAAGGGAAGCGGGTGGTGAGAAAGGTACAGAGGGCAGGGTTTGGGGGCTGGGAAGGAAAGGGAAAAGATTAGGGTTTGGGGATGATGAAAGGGCTTTCTACGGGTAAGGATGGCAAAGGGTGGCAGTGACGGAAAGTCAGGCAACCTGTCCTGTCCGTCTTTTTGTATCGTGAATTGGAAAGACTGCAAGGGGGAGGGGAGTTGCTTGCGCCCTAAAGGAGGAGTTATTCAGATTCATTGCAGTGGGCGGCGGCTGCAAAACGCACCATTCTTCTTGTTTTGGCTCTGCAAAGCAGCCTTTTCAAGGGTTGGCTTGGGTGACAAAATGTCTTGTGTAGGCGTGGGTTTGTCTCCCTCTCGCTCTCTCTCCCTAAGATGTGTCCGGCATAGGCCAGGGTGCCACTCGAGGCCCAAACCAATTCTGGTTATCGCTTCTCGGCCTTTTGGCTAAGATCAAGTGTAGTATCTGTTCTTATCAGTTTAATATCTGATACGTCCCCTATCTGGGGACCATATATTAAATGGATTTTTAGAACAGGGAGATGGAAAAAGAGCTTGCTCTGTCCACTCCACGCATTGACCTGGTATTGCAGTACCTCCAGGAACGGTGCACCCCTTCTTAACCCAGTTTCCAAAAGCAGAACTCAATTCACCTGATTCATATTAGCCCGATTTAATGAATTGGAAGAAAGCATACGTCTTCATATGCACCTCAATTTGGCCCATTCACTTTTCACACTTCCTCCTTTTGTTTTTTATCTTTCACACTTTTGACTTTCTTTATTCATCCAAATAGCAAACTCATCACCACTCAACCTGACCAACTCGGCTATGTCCCCGTGCTGCAGTTCTCTGTCTTATCTAGATCATTTGCAATTGAATGGAATAGATCCCTTTTGGACAAAGTGGATTCACCTGCTGCTGCAGTGACCACAGGTGTGATAACATCTAGAATTGGCATCTGGTGCGATCTCTCCGCTTCCACTCCAAAGAAAGTTACCTGTTTATTCCTATCATGCATTGGTTTTTGGGGTTTTCTTTGAGTAATGATGATCTCTTTAGTAGTCTGTTGGCGCCCTCTCCTGGAGGAATAGTTTGCTTGCTCTTGGACATTCTAAAAGAGAGGTCATGATAGACATTGAGCTTCTGAGCTCAATTGGGGACAGTCATGGGTGATGAATGTTTGCAACCTACTGCGAAGCCTCATACCGCAATATAAGGAACGTCAAATACTAAGAAAGGGCGGCCTATGAAAGAATTACTACTTTCAATAAGTACACTTAAACGGCTAATTGGGAATAGAAAAACTGTAAAAAGCCCTCTGAGAAAGCCCCCCTCTAACCTTTGATAGTAAGCTTTTCTGTAGTCTGCCTGTTGATGTATTTTCCGTTTGAACTGTGCACAACATGAAGAGACGGAACACTGGCGGCTTGTCACAATGCCCCCCGATGACATCACAATAGCGCTGCTGCCTAGAAAACAAGCTGCGCAGAAGAAGTTGTTCTTTGGGTGGGAGGGTGGGCTAGTGGAAGGAGGGGGCAATCTCTTTTTTTCCCGGGTGGTAGGGGGATGACAGGAGAAGGGAAGCGGGTGGTGAGAAAGGTACAGAGGGCAGGGTTTGGGGGCTGGGAAGGAAAGGGAAAAGATTAGGGTTTGGGGATGATGAAAGGGCTTTCTACGGGTAAGGATGGCAAAGGGTGGCAGTGACGGAAAGTCAGGCAACCTGTCCTGTCCGTCTTTTTGTATCGTGAATTGGAAAGACTGCAAGGGGGAGGGGAGTTGCTTGCGCCCTAAAGGAGGAGTTATTCAGATTCATTGCAGTGGGCGGCGGCTGCAAAACGCACCATTCTTCTTGTTTTGGCTCTGCAAAGCAGCCTTTTCAAGGGTTGGCTTGGGTGACAAAATGTCTTGTGTAGGCGTGGGTTTGTCTCCCTCTCGCTCTCTCTCCCTAAGATGTGTCCGGCATAGGCCAGGGTGCCACTCGAGGCCCAAACCAATTCTGGTTATCGCTTCTCGGCCTTTTGGCTAAGATCAAGTGTAGTATCTGTTCTTATCAGTTTAATATCTGATACGTCCCCTATCTGGGGACCATATATTAAATGGATTTTTAGAACAGGGAGATGGAAAAAGAGCTTGCTCTGTCCACTCCACGCATTGACCTGGTATTGCAGTACCTCCAGGAACGGTGCACCCCTTCTTAACCCAGTTTCCAAAAGCAGAACTCAATTCACCTGATTCATATTAGCCCGATTTAATGAATTGGAAGAAAGCATACGTCTTCATATGCACCTCAATTTGGCCCATTCACTTTTCACACTTCCTCCTTTTGTTTTTTATCTTTCACACTTTTGACTTTCTTTATTCATCCAAATAGCAAACTCATCACCACTCAACCTGACCAACTCGGCTATGTCCCCGTGCTGCAGTTCTCTGTCTTATCTAGATCATTTGCAATTGAATGGAATAGATCCCTTTTGGACAAAGTGGATTCACCTGCTGCTGCAGTGACCACAGGTGTGATAACATCTAGAATTGGCATCTGGTGCGATCTCTCCGCTTCCACTCCAAAGAAAGTTACCTGTTTATTCCTATCATGCATTGGTTTTTGGGGTTTTCTTTGAGTAATGATGATCTCTTTAGTAGTCTGTTGGCGCCCTCTCCTGGAGGAATAGTTTGCTTGCTCTTGGACATTCTAAAAGAGAGGTCATGATAGACATTGAGCTTCTGAGCTCAATTGGGGACAGTCATGGGTGATGAATGTTTGCAACCTACTGCGAAGCCTCATACCGCAATATAAGGAACGTCAAATACTAAGAAAGGGCGGCCTATGAAAGAATTACTACTTTCAATAAGTACACTTAAACGGCTAATTGGGAATAGAAAAACTGTAAAAAGCCCTCTGAGAAAGCCCCCCTCTAACCTTTGATAGTAAGCTTTTCTGTAGTCTGCCTGTTGATGTATTTTCCGTTTGAACTGTGCACAACATGAAGAGACGGAACACTGGCGGCTTGTCACAATGCCCCCCGATGACATCACAATAGCGCTGCTGCCTAGAAAACAAGCTGCGCAGAAGAAGTTGTTCTTTGGGTGGGAGGGTGGGCTAGTGGAAGGAGGGGGCAATCTCTTTTTTTCCCGGGTGGTAGGGGGATGACAGGAGAAGGGAAGCGGGTGGTGAGAAAGGTACAGAGGGCAGGGTTTGGGGGCTGGGAAGGAAAGGGAAAAGATTAGGGTTTGGGGATGATGAAAGGGCTTTCTACGGGTAAGGATGGCAAAGGGTGGCAGTGACGGAAAGTCAGGCAACCTGTCCTGTCCGTCTTTTTGTATCGTGAATTGGAAAGACTGCAAGGGGGAGGGGAGTTGCTTGCGCCCTAAAGGAGGAGTTATTCAGATTCATTGCAGTGGGCGGCGGCTGCAAAACGCACCATTCTTCTTGTTTTGGCTCTGCAAAGCAGCCTTTTCAAGGGTTGGCTTGGGTGACAAAATGTCTTGTGTAGGCGTGGGTTTGTCTCCCTCTCGCTCTCTCTCCCTAAGATGTGTCCGGCATAGGCCAGGGTGCCACTCGAGGCCCAAACCAATTCTGGTTATCGCTTCTCGGCCTTTTGGCTAAGATCAAGTGTAGTATCTGTTCTTATCAGTTTAATATCTGATACGTCCCCTATCTGGGGACCATATATTAAATGGATTTTTAGAACAGGGAGATGGAAAAAGAGCTTGCTCTGTCCACTCCACGCATTGACCTGGTATTGCAGTACCTCCAGGAACGGTGCACCCCTTCTTAACCCAGTTTCCAAAAGCAGAACTCAATTCACCTGATTCATATTAGCCCGATTTAATGAATTGGAAGAAAGCATACGTCTTCATATGCACCTCAATTTGGCCCATTCACTTTTCACACTTCCTCCTTTTGTTTTTTATCTTTCACACTTTTGACTTTCTTTATTCATCCAAATAGCAAACTCATCACCACTCAACCTGACCAACTCGGCTATGTCCCCGTGCTGCAGTTCTCTGTCTTATCTAGATCATTTGCAATTGAATGGAATAGATCCCTTTTGGACAAAGTGGATTCACCTGCTGCTGCAGTGACCACAGGTGTGATAACATCTAGAATTGGCATCTGGTGCGATCTCTCCGCTTCCACTCCAAAGAAAGTTACCTGTTTATTCCTATCATGCATTGGTTTTTGGGGTTTTCTTTGAGTAATGATGATCTCTTTAGTAGTCTGTTGGCGCCCTCTCCTGGAGGAATAGTTTGCTTGCTCTTGGACATTCTAAAAGAGAGGTCATGATAGACATTGAGCTTCTGAGCTCAATTGGGGACAGTCATGGGTGATGAATGTTTGCAACCTACTGCGAAGCCTCATACCGCAATATAAGGAACGTCAAATACTAAGAAAGGGCGGCCTATGAAAGAATTACTACTTTCAATAAGTACACTTAAACGGCTAATTGGGAATAGAAAAACTGTAAAAAGCCCTCTGAGAAAGCCCCCCTCTAACCTTTGATAGTAAGCTTTTCTGTAGTCTGCCTGTTGATGTATTTTCCGTTTGAACTGTGCACAACATGAAGAGACGGAACACTGGCGGCTTGTCACAATGCCCCCCGATGACATCACAATAGCGCTGCTGCCTAGAAAACAAGCTGCGCAGAAGAAGTTGTTCTTTGGGTGGGAGGGTGGGCTAGTGGAAGGAGGGGGCAATCTCTTTTTTTCCCGGGTGGTAGGGGGATGACAGGAGAAGGGAAGCGGGTGGTGAGAAAGGTACAGAGGGCAGGGTTTGGGGGCTGGGAAGGAAAGGGAAAAGATTAGGGTTTGGGGATGATGAAAGGGCTTTCTACGGGTAAGGATGGCAAAGGGTGGCAGTGACGGAAAGTCAGGCAACCTGTCCTGTCCGTCTTTTTGTATCGTGAATTGGAAAGACTGCAAGGGGGAGGGGAGTTGCTTGCGCCCTAAAGGAGGAGTTATTCAGATTCATTGCAGTGGGCGGCGGCTGCAAAACGCACCATTCTTCTTGTTTTGGCTCTGCAAAGCAGCCTTTTCAAGGGTTGGCTTGGGTGACAAAATGTCTTGTGTAGGCGTGGGTTTGTCTCCCTCTCGCTCTCTCTCCCTAAGATGTGTCCGGCATAGGCCAGGGTGCCACTCGAGGCCCAAACCAATTCTGGTTATCGCTTCTCGGCCTTTTGGCTAAGATCAAGTGTAGTATCTGTTCTTATCAGTTTAATATCTGATACGTCCCCTATCTGGGGACCATATATTAAATGGATTTTTAGAACAGGGAGATGGAAAAAGAGCTTGCTCTGTCCACTCCACGCATTGACCTGGTATTGCAGTACCTCCAGGAACGGTGCACCCCTTCTTAACCCAGTTTCCAAAAGCAGAACTCAATTCACCTGATTCATATTAGCCCGATTTAATGAATTGGAAGAAAGCATACGTCTTCATATGCACCTCAATTTGGCCCATTCACTTTTCACACTTCCTCCTTTTGTTTTTTATCTTTCACACTTTTGACTTTCTTTATTCATCCAAATAGCAAACTCATCACCACTCAACCTGACCAACTCGGCTATGTCCCCGTGCTGCAGTTCTCTGTCTTATCTAGATCATTTGCAATTGAATGGAATAGATCCCTTTTGGACAAAGTGGATTCACCTGCTGCTGCAGTGACCACAGGTGTGATAACATCTAGAATTGGCATCTGGTGCGATCTCTCCGCTTCCACTCCAAAGAAAGTTACCTGTTTATTCCTATCATGCATTGGTTTTTGGGGTTTTCTTTGAGTAATGATGATCTCTTTAGTAGTCTGTTGGCGCCCTCTCCTGGAGGAATAGTTTGCTTGCTCTTGGACATTCTAAAAGAGAGGTCATGATAGACATTGAGCTTCTGAGCTCAATTGGGGACAGTCATGGGTGATGAATGTTTGCAACCTACTGCGAAGCCTCATACCGCAATATAAGGAACGTCAAATACTAAGAAAGGGCGGCCTATGAAAGAATTACTACTTTCAATAAGTACACTTAAACGGCTAATTGGGAATAGAAAAACTGTAAAAAGCCCTCTGAGAAAGCCCCCCTCTAACCTTTGATAGTAAGCTTTTCTGTAGTCTGCCTGTTGATGTATTTTCCGTTTGAACTGTGCACAACATGAAGAGACGGAACACTGGCGGCTTGTCACAATGCCCCCCGATGACATCACAATAGCGCTGCTGCCTAGAAAACAAGCTGCGCAGAAGAAGTTGTTCTTTGGGTGGGAGGGTGGGCTAGTGGAAGGAGGGGGCAATCTCTTTTTTTCCCGGGTGGTAGGGGGATGACAGGAGAAGGGAAGCGGGTGGTGAGAAAGGTACAGAGGGCAGGGTTTGGGGGCTGGGAAGGAAAGGGAAAAGATTAGGGTTTGGGGATGATGAAAGGGCTTTCTACGGGTAAGGATGGCAAAGGGTGGCAGTGACGGAAAGTCAGGCAACCTGTCCTGTCCGTCTTTTTGTATCGTGAATTGGAAAGACTGCAAGGGGGAGGGGAGTTGCTTGCGCCCTAAAGGAGGAGTTATTCAGATTCATTGCAGTGGGCGGCGGCTGCAAAACGCACCATTCTTCTTGTTTTGGCTCTGCAAAGCAGCCTTTTCAAGGGTTGGCTTGGGTGACAAAATGTCTTGTGTAGGCGTGGGTTTGTCTCCCTCTCGCTCTCTCTCCCTAAGATGTGTCCGGCATAGGCCAGGGTGCCACTCGAGGCCCAAACCAATTCTGGTTATCGCTTCTCGGCCTTTTGGCTAAGATCAAGTGTAGTATCTGTTCTTATCAGTTTAATATCTGATACGTCCCCTATCTGGGGACCATATATTAAATGGATTTTTAGAACAGGGAGATGGAAAAAGAGCTTGCTCTGTCCACTCCACGCATTGACCTGGTATTGCAGTACCTCCAGGAACGGTGCACCCCTTCTTAACCCAGTTTCCAAAAGCAGAACTCAATTCACCTGATTCATATTAGCCCGATTTAATGAATTGGAAGAAAGCATACGTCTTCATATGCACCTCAATTTGGCCCATTCACTTTTCACACTTCCTCCTTTTGTTTTTTATCTTTCACACTTTTGACTTTCTTTATTCATCCAAATAGCAAACTCATCACCACTCAACCTGACCAACTCGGCTATGTCCCCGTGCTGCAGTTCTCTGTCTTATCTAGATCATTTGCAATTGAATGGAATAGATCCCTTTTGGACAAAGTGGATTCACCTGCTGCTGCAGTGACCACAGGTGTGATAACATCTAGAATTGGCATCTGGTGCGATCTCTCCGCTTCCACTCCAAAGAAAGTTACCTGTTTATTCCTATCATGCATTGGTTTTTGGGGTTTTCTTTGAGTAATGATGATCTCTTTAGTAGTCTGTTGGCGCCCTCTCCTGGAGGAATAGTTTGCTTGCTCTTGGACATTCTAAAAGAGAGGTCATGATAGACATTGAGCTTCTGAGCTCAATTGGGGACAGTCATGGGTGATGAATGTTTGCAACCTACTGCGAAGCCTCATACCGCAATATAAGGAACGTCAAATACTAAGAAAGGGCGGCCTATGAAAGAATTACTACTTTCAATAAGTACACTTAAACGGCTAATTGGGAATAGAAAAACTGTAAAAAGCCCTCTGAGAAAGCCCCCCTCTAACCTTTGATAGTAAGCTTTTCTGTAGTCTGCCTGTTGATGTATTTTCCGTTTGAACTGTGCACAACATGAAGAGACGGAACACTGGCGGCTTGTCACAATGCCCCCCGATGACATCACAATAGCGCTGCTGCCTAGAAAACAAGCTGCGCAGAAGAAGTTGTTCTTTGGGTGGGAGGGTGGGCTAGTGGAAGGAGGGGGCAATCTCTTTTTTTCCCGGGTGGTAGGGGGATGACAGGAGAAGGGAAGCGGGTGGTGAGAAAGGTACAGAGGGCAGGGTTTGGGGGCTGGGAAGGAAAGGGAAAAGATTAGGGTTTGGGGATGATGAAAGGGCTTTCTACGGGTAAGGATGGCAAAGGGTGGCAGTGACGGAAAGTCAGGCAACCTGTCCTGTCCGTCTTTTTGTATCGTGAATTGGAAAGACTGCAAGGGGGAGGGGAGTTGCTTGCGCCCTAAAGGAGGAGTTATTCAGATTCATTGCAGTGGGCGGCGGCTGCAAAACGCACCATTCTTCTTGTTTTGGCTCTGCAAAGCAGCCTTTTCAAGGGTTGGCTTGGGTGACAAAATGTCTTGTGTAGGCGTGGGTTTGTCTCCCTCTCGCTCTCTCTCCCTAAGATGTGTCCGGCATAGGCCAGGGTGCCACTCGAGGCCCAAACCAATTCTGGTTATCGCTTCTCGGCCTTTTGGCTAAGATCAAGTGTAGTATCTGTTCTTATCAGTTTAATATCTGATACGTCCCCTATCTGGGGACCATATATTAAATGGATTTTTAGAACAGGGAGATGGAAAAAGAGCTTGCTCTGTCCACTCCACGCATTGACCTGGTATTGCAGTACCTCCAGGAACGGTGCACCCCTTCTTAACCCAGTTTCCAAAAGCAGAACTCAATTCACCTGATTCATATTAGCCCGATTTAATGAATTGGAAGAAAGCATACGTCTTCATATGCACCTCAATTTGGCCCATTCACTTTTCACACTTCCTCCTTTTGTTTTTTATCTTTCACACTTTTGACTTTCTTTATTCATCCAAATAGCAAACTCATCACCACTCAACCTGACCAACTCGGCTATGTCCCCGTGCTGCAGTTCTCTGTCTTATCTAGATCATTTGCAATTGAATGGAATAGATCCCTTTTGGACAAAGTGGATTCACCTGCTGCTGCAGTGACCACAGGTGTGATAACATCTAGAATTGGCATCTGGTGCGATCTCTCCGCTTCCACTCCAAAGAAAGTTACCTGTTTATTCCTATCATGCATTGGTTTTTGGGGTTTTCTTTGAGTAATGATGATCTCTTTAGTAGTCTGTTGGCGCCCTCTCCTGGAGGAATAGTTTGCTTGCTCTTGGACATTCTAAAAGAGAGGTCATGATAGACATTGAGCTTCTGAGCTCAATTGGGGACAGTCATGGGTGATGAATGTTTGCAACCTACTGCGAAGCCTCATACCGCAATATAAGGAACGTCAAATACTAAGAAAGGGCGGCCTATGAAAGAATTACTACTTTCAATAAGTACACTTAAACGGCTAATTGGGAATAGAAAAACTGTAAAAAGCCCTCTGAGAAAGCCCCCCTCTAACCTTTGATAGTAAGCTTTTCTGTAGTCTGCCTGTTGATGTATTTTCCGTTTGAACTGTGCACAACATGAAGAGACGGAACACTGGCGGCTTGTCACAATGCCCCCCGATGACATCACAATAGCGCTGCTGCCTAGAAAACAAGCTGCGCAGAAGAAGTTGTTCTTTGGGTGGGAGGGTGGGCTAGTGGAAGGAGGGGGCAATCTCTTTTTTTCCCGGGTGGTAGGGGGATGACAGGAGAAGGGAAGCGGGTGGTGAGAAAGGTACAGAGGGCAGGGTTTGGGGGCTGGGAAGGAAAGGGAAAAGATTAGGGTTTGGGGATGATGAAAGGGCTTTCTACGGGTAAGGATGGCAAAGGGTGGCAGTGACGGAAAGTCAGGCAACCTGTCCTGTCCGTCTTTTTGTATCGTGAATTGGAAAGACTGCAAGGGGGAGGGGAGTTGCTTGCGCCCTAAAGGAGGAGTTATTCAGATTCATTGCAGTGGGCGGCGGCTGCAAAACGCACCATTCTTCTTGTTTTGGCTCTGCAAAGCAGCCTTTTCAAGGGTTGGCTTGGGTGACAAAATGTCTTGTGTAGGCGTGGGTTTGTCTCCCTCTCGCTCTCTCTCCCTAAGATGTGTCCGGCATAGGCCAGGGTGCCACTCGAGGCCCAAACCAATTCTGGTTATCGCTTCTCGGCCTTTTGGCTAAGATCAAGTGTAGTATCTGGTCCGGGTCAGCTTCGGCTGAGAAACCAACACCCGGTTGGAGGTCTGGGTCAGCTTCGGCTGAGAAACCAACACCCGGTTGGAGGTCCGGTTAGCCTTGGGCTGAGAAACCAACACCGGTTGACGGTCCGGGCAGTTTCGGCTGCGAAACCATCAACTAGTAGCTCTCTACTCCACTTGGGTAAGATGCCTGGGTGGACGCTGGGAGCAACGACAAGGCTCAACCAGGCTTCGGCTTGGGGGAGCACCGAAGATCCCTGACCCTTGCTGTGGCCTTCTGGCTCGGAGGGACGGGGTTGATTTTTGGGGACCCTCTCCTCACGGTGGGGTCCACACGAATCCCAGCCTTTGCACTGTTTTTGGTGTGACTTCGGTCATACATTTTTTGTGGTGCTTTGGAAAGCTTCATTAAATCAAAATCTGTTCTTATCAGTTTAATATCTGATACGTCCCCTATCTGGGGACCATATATTAAATGGATTTTTAGAACAGGGAGATGGAAAAAGAGCTTGCTCTGTCCACTCCACGCATTGACCTGGTATTGCAGTACCTCCAGGAACGGTGCACCCCTTCTTAACCCAGTTTCCAAAAGCAGAACTCAATTCACCTGATTCATATTAGCCCGATTTAATGAATTGGAAGAAAGCATACGTCTTCATATGCACCTCAATTTGGCCCATTCACTTTTCACACTTCCTCCTTTTGTTTTTTATCTTTCACACTTTTGACTTTCTTTATTCATCCAAATAGCAAACTCATCACCACTCAACCTGACCAACTCGGCTATGTCCCCGTGCTGCAGTTCTCTGTCTTATCTAGATCATTTGCAATTGAATGGAATAGATCCCTTTTGGACAAAGTGGATTCACCTGCTGCTGCAGTGACCACAGGTGTGATAACATCTAGAATTGGCATCTGGTGCGATCTCTCCGCTTCCACTCCAAAGAAAGTTACCTGTTTATTCCTATCATGCATTGGTTTTTGGGGTTTTCTTTGAGTAATGATGATCTCTTTAGTAGTCTGTTGGCGCCCTCTCCTGGAGGAATAGTTTGCTTGCTCTTGGACATTCTAAAAGAGAGGTCATGATAGACATTGAGCTTCTGAGCTCAATTGGGGACAGTCATGGGTGATGAATGTTTGCAACCTACTGCGAAGCCTCATACCGCAATATAAGGAACGTCAAATACTAAGAAAGGGCGGCCTATGAAAGAATTACTACTTTCAATAAGTACACTTAAACGGCTAATTGGGAATAGAAAAACTGTAAAAAGCCCTCTGAGAAAGCCCCCCTCTAACCTTTGATAGTAAGCTTTTCTGTAGTCTGCCTGTTGATGTATTTTCCGTTTGAACTGTGCACAACATGAAGAGACGGAACACTGGCGGCTTGTCACAATGCCCCCCGATGACATCACAATAGCGCTGCTGCCTAGAAAACAAGCTGCGCAGAAGAAGTTGTTCTTTGGGTGGGAGGGTGGGCTAGTGGAAGGAGGGGGCAATCTCTTTTTTTCCCGGGTGGTAGGGGGATGACAGGAGAAGGGAAGCGGGTGGTGAGAAAGGTACAGAGGGCAGGGTTTGGGGGCTGGGAAGGAAAGGGAAAAGATTAGGGTTTGGGGATGATGAAAGGGCTTTCTACGGGTAAGGATGGCAAAGGGTGGCAGTGACGGAAAGTCAGGCAACCTGTCCTGTCCGTCTTTTTGTATCGTGAATTGGAAAGACTGCAAGGGGGAGGGGAGTTGCTTGCGCCCTAAAGGAGGAGTTATTCAGATTCATTGCAGTGGGCGGCGGCTGCAAAACGCACCATTCTTCTTGTTTTGGCTCTGCAAAGCAGCCTTTTCAAGGGTTGGCTTGGGTGACAAAATGTCTTGTGTAGGCGTGGGTTTGTCTCCCTCTCGCTCTCTCTCCCTAAGATGTGTCCGGCATAGGCCAGGGTGCCACTCGAGGCCCAAACCAATTCTGGTTATCGCTTCTCGGCCTTTTGGCTAAGATCAAGTGTAGTATCTGTTCTTATCAGTTTAATATCTGATACGTCCCCTATCTGGGGACCATATATTAAATGGATTTTTAGAACAGGGAGATGGAAAAAGAGCTTGCTCTGTCCACTCCACGCATTGACCTGGTATTGCAGTACCTCCAGGAACGGTGCACCCCTTCTTAACCCAGTTTCCAAAAGCAGAACTCAATTCACCTGATTCATATTAGCCCGATTTAATGAATTGGAAGAAAGCATACGTCTTCATATGCACCTCAATTTGGCCCATTCACTTTTCACACTTCCTCCTTTTGTTTTTTATCTTTCACACTTTTGACTTTCTTTATTCATCCAAATAGCAAACTCATCACCACTCAACCTGACCAACTCGGCTATGTCCCCGTGCTGCAGTTCTCTGTCTTATCTAGATCATTTGCAATTGAATGGAATAGATCCCTTTTGGACAAAGTGGATTCACCTGCTGCTGCAGTGACCACAGGTGTGATAACATCTAGAATTGGCATCTGGTGCGATCTCTCCGCTTCCACTCCAAAGAAAGTTACCTGTTTATTCCTATCATGCATTGGTTTTTGGGGTTTTCTTTGAGTAATGATGATCTCTTTAGTAGTCTGTTGGCGCCCTCTCCTGGAGGAATAGTTTGCTTGCTCTTGGACATTCTAAAAGAGAGGTCATGATAGACATTGAGCTTCTGAGCTCAATTGGGGACAGTCATGGGTGATGAATGTTTGCAACCTACTGCGAAGCCTCATACCGCAATATAAGGAACGTCAAATACTAAGAAAGGGCGGCCTATGAAAGAATTACTACTTTCAATAAGTACACTTAAACGGCTAATTGGGAATAGAAAAACTGTAAAAAGCCCTCTGAGAAAGCCCCCCTCTAACCTTTGATAGTAAGCTTTTCTGTAGTCTGCCTGTTGATGTATTTTCCGTTTGAACTGTGCACAACATGAAGAGACGGAACACTGGCGGCTTGTCACAATGCCCCCCGATGACATCACAATAGCGCTGCTGCCTAGAAAACAAGCTGCGCAGAAGAAGTTGTTCTTTGGGTGGGAGGGTGGGCTAGTGGAAGGAGGGGGCAATCTCTTTTTTTCCCGGGTGGTAGGGGGATGACAGGAGAAGGGAAGCGGGTGGTGAGAAAGGTACAGAGGGCAGGGTTTGGGGGCTGGGAAGGAAAGGGAAAAGATTAGGGTTTGGGGATGATGAAAGGGCTTTCTACGGGTAAGGATGGCAAAGGGTGGCAGTGACGGAAAGTCAGGCAACCTGTCCTGTCCGTCTTTTTGTATCGTGAATTGGAAAGACTGCAAGGGGGAGGGGAGTTGCTTGCGCCCTAAAGGAGGAGTTATTCAGATTCATTGCAGTGGGCGGCGGCTGCAAAACGCACCATTCTTCTTGTTTTGGCTCTGCAAAGCAGCCTTTTCAAGGGTTGGCTTGGGTGACAAAATGTCTTGTGTAGGCGTGGGTTTGTCTCCCTCTCGCTCTCTCTCCCTAAGATGTGTCCGGCATAGGCCAGGGTGCCACTCGAGGCCCAAACCAATTCTGGTTATCGCTTCTCGGCCTTTTGGCTAAGATCAAGTGTAGTATCTGTTCTTATCAGTTTAATATCTGATACGTCCCCTATCTGGGGACCATATATTAAATGGATTTTTAGAACAGGGAGATGGAAAAAGAGCTTGCTCTGTCCACTCCACGCATTGACCTGGTATTGCAGTACCTCCAGGAACGGTGCACCCCTTCTTAACCCAGTTTCCAAAAGCAGAACTCAATTCACCTGATTCATATTAGCCCGATTTAATGAATTGGAAGAAAGCATACGTCTTCATATGCACCTCAATTTGGCCCATTCACTTTTCACACTTCCTCCTTTTGTTTTTTATCTTTCACACTTTTGACTTTCTTTATTCATCCAAATAGCAAACTCATCACCACTCAACCTGACCAACTCGGCTATGTCCCCGTGCTGCAGTTCTCTGTCTTATCTAGATCATTTGCAATTGAATGGAATAGATCCCTTTTGGACAAAGTGGATTCACCTGCTGCTGCAGTGACCACAGGTGTGATAACATCTAGAATTGGCATCTGGTGCGATCTCTCCGCTTCCACTCCAAAGAAAGTTACCTGTTTATTCCTATCATGCATTGGTTTTTGGGGTTTTCTTTGAGTAATGATGATCTCTTTAGTAGTCTGTTGGCGCCCTCTCCTGGAGGAATAGTTTGCTTGCTCTTGGACATTCTAAAAGAGAGGTCATGATAGACATTGAGCTTCTGAGCTCAATTGGGGACAGTCATGGGTGATGAATGTTTGCAACCTACTGCGAAGCCTCATACCGCAATATAAGGAACGTCAAATACTAAGAAAGGGCGGCCTATGAAAGAATTACTACTTTCAATAAGTACACTTAAACGGCTAATTGGGAATAGAAAAACTGTAAAAAGCCCTCTGAGAAAGCCCCCCTCTAACCTTTGATAGTAAGCTTTTCTGTAGTCTGCCTGTTGATGTATTTTCCGTTTGAACTGTGCACAACATGAAGAGACGGAACACTGGCGGCTTGTCACAATGCCCCCCGATGACATCACAATAGCGCTGCTGCCTAGAAAACAAGCTGCGCAGAAGAAGTTGTTCTTTGGGTGGGAGGGTGGGCTAGTGGAAGGAGGGGGCAATCTCTTTTTTTCCCGGGTGGTAGGGGGATGACAGGAGAAGGGAAGCGGGTGGTGAGAAAGGTACAGAGGGCAGGGTTTGGGGGCTGGGAAGGAAAGGGAAAAGATTAGGGTTTGGGGATGATGAAAGGGCTTTCTACGGGTAAGGATGGCAAAGGGTGGCAGTGACGGAAAGTCAGGCAACCTGTCCTGTCCGTCTTTTTGTATCGTGAATTGGAAAGACTGCAAGGGGGAGGGGAGTTGCTTGCGCCCTAAAGGAGGAGTTATTCAGATTCATTGCAGTGGGCGGCGGCTGCAAAACGCACCATTCTTCTTGTTTTGGCTCTGCAAAGCAGCCTTTTCAAGGGTTGGCTTGGGTGACAAAATGTCTTGTGTAGGCGTGGGTTTGTCTCCCTCTCGCTCTCTCTCCCTAAGATGTGTCCGGCATAGGCCAGGGTGCCACTCGAGGCCCAAACCAATTCTGGTTATCGCTTCTCGGCCTTTTGGCTAAGATCAAGTGTAGTATCTGTTCTTATCAGTTTAATATCTGATACGTCCCCTATCTGGGGACCATATATTAAATGGATTTTTAGAACAGGGAGATGGAAAAAGAGCTTGCTCTGTCCACTCCACGCATTGACCTGGTATTGCAGTACCTCCAGGAACGGTGCACCCCTTCTTAACCCAGTTTCCAAAAGCAGAACTCAATTCACCTGATTCATATTAGCCCGATTTAATGAATTGGAAGAAAGCATACGTCTTCATATGCACCTCAATTTGGCCCATTCACTTTTCACACTTCCTCCTTTTGTTTTTTATCTTTCACACTTTTGACTTTCTTTATTCATCCAAATAGCAAACTCATCACCACTCAACCTGACCAACTCGGCTATGTCCCCGTGCTGCAGTTCTCTGTCTTATCTAGATCATTTGCAATTGAATGGAATAGATCCCTTTTGGACAAAGTGGATTCACCTGCTGCTGCAGTGACCACAGGTGTGATAACATCTAGAATTGGCATCTGGTGCGATCTCTCCGCTTCCACTCCAAAGAAAGTTACCTGTTTATTCCTATCATGCATTGGTTTTTGGGGTTTTCTTTGAGTAATGATGATCTCTTTAGTAGTCTGTTGGCGCCCTCTCCTGGAGGAATAGTTTGCTTGCTCTTGGACATTCTAAAAGAGAGGTCATGATAGACATTGAGCTTCTGAGCTCAATTGGGGACAGTCATGGGTGATGAATGTTTGCAACCTACTGCGAAGCCTCATACCGCAATATAAGGAACGTCAAATACTAAGAAAGGGCGGCCTATGAAAGAATTACTACTTTCAATAAGTACACTTAAACGGCTAATTGGGAATAGAAAAACTGTAAAAAGCCCTCTGAGAAAGCCCCCCTCTAACCTTTGATAGTAAGCTTTTCTGTAGTCTGCCTGTTGATGTATTTTCCGTTTGAACTGTGCACAACATGAAGAGACGGAACACTGGCGGCTTGTCACAATGCCCCCCGATGACATCACAATAGCGCTGCTGCCTAGAAAACAAGCTGCGCAGAAGAAGTTGTTCTTTGGGTGGGAGGGTGGGCTAGTGGAAGGAGGGGGCAATCTCTTTTTTTCCCGGGTGGTAGGGGGATGACAGGAGAAGGGAAGCGGGTGGTGAGAAAGGTACAGAGGGCAGGGTTTGGGGGCTGGGAAGGAAAGGGAAAAGATTAGGGTTTGGGGATGATGAAAGGGCTTTCTACGGGTAAGGATGGCAAAGGGTGGCAGTGACGGAAAGTCAGGCAACCTGTCCTGTCCGTCTTTTTGTATCGTGAATTGGAAAGACTGCAAGGGGGAGGGGAGTTGCTTGCGCCCTAAAGGAGGAGTTATTCAGATTCATTGCAGTGGGCGGCGGCTGCAAAACGCACCATTCTTCTTGTTTTGGCTCTGCAAAGCAGCCTTTTCAAGGGTTGGCTTGGGTGACAAAATGTCTTGTGTAGGCGTGGGTTTGTCTCCCTCTCGCTCTCTCTCCCTAAGATGTGTCCGGCATAGGCCAGGGTGCCACTCGAGGCCCAAACCAATTCTGGTTATCGCTTCTCGGCCTTTTGGCTAAGATCAAGTGTAGTATCTGTTCTTATCAGTTTAATATCTGATACGTCCCCTATCTGGGGACCATATATTAAATGGATTTTTAGAACAGGGAGATGGAAAAAGAGCTTGCTCTGTCCACTCCACGCATTGACCTGGTATTGCAGTACCTCCAGGAACGGTGCACCCCTTCTTAACCCAGTTTCCAAAAGCAGAACTCAATTCACCTGATTCATATTAGCCCGATTTAATGAATTGGAAGAAAGCATACGTCTTCATATGCACCTCAATTTGGCCCATTCACTTTTCACACTTCCTCCTTTTGTTTTTTATCTTTCACACTTTTGACTTTCTTTATTCATCCAAATAGCAAACTCATCACCACTCAACCTGACCAACTCGGCTATGTCCCCGTGCTGCAGTTCTCTGTCTTATCTAGATCATTTGCAATTGAATGGAATAGATCCCTTTTGGACAAAGTGGATTCACCTGCTGCTGCAGTGACCACAGGTGTGATAACATCTAGAATTGGCATCTGGTGCGATCTCTCCGCTTCCACTCCAAAGAAAGTTACCTGTTTATTCCTATCATGCATTGGTTTTTGGGGTTTTCTTTGAGTAATGATGATCTCTTTAGTAGTCTGTTGGCGCCCTCTCCTGGAGGAATAGTTTGCTTGCTCTTGGACATTCTAAAAGAGAGGTCATGATAGACATTGAGCTTCTGAGCTCAATTGGGGACAGTCATGGGTGATGAATGTTTGCAACCTACTGCGAAGCCTCATACCGCAATATAAGGAACGTCAAATACTAAGAAAGGGCGGCCTATGAAAGAATTACTACTTTCAATAAGTACACTTAAACGGCTAATTGGGAATAGAAAAACTGTAAAAAGCCCTCTGAGAAAGCCCCCCTCTAACCTTTGATAGTAAGCTTTTCTGTAGTCTGCCTGTTGATGTATTTTCCGTTTGAACTGTGCACAACATGAAGAGACGGAACACTGGCGGCTTGTCACAATGCCCCCCGATGACATCACAATAGCGCTGCTGCCTAGAAAACAAGCTGCGCAGAAGAAGTTGTTCTTTGGGTGGGAGGGTGGGCTAGTGGAAGGAGGGGGCAATCTCTTTTTTTCCCGGGTGGTAGGGGGATGACAGGAGAAGGGAAGCGGGTGGTGAGAAAGGTACAGAGGGCAGGGTTTGGGGGCTGGGAAGGAAAGGGAAAAGATTAGGGTTTGGGGATGATGAAAGGGCTTTCTACGGGTAAGGATGGCAAAGGGTGGCAGTGACGGAAAGTCAGGCAACCTGTCCTGTCCGTCTTTTTGTATCGTGAATTGGAAAGACTGCAAGGGGGAGGGGAGTTGCTTGCGCCCTAAAGGAGGAGTTATTCAGATTCATTGCAGTGGGCGGCGGCTGCAAAACGCACCATTCTTCTTGTTTTGGCTCTGCAAAGCAGCCTTTTCAAGGGTTGGCTTGGGTGACAAAATGTCTTGTGTAGGCGTGGGTTTGTCTCCCTCTCGCTCTCTCTCCCTAAGATGTGTCCGGCATAGGCCAGGGTGCCACTCGAGGCCCAAACCAATTCTGGTTATCGCTTCTCGGCCTTTTGGCTAAGATCAAGTGTAGTATCTGTTCTTATCAGTTTAATATCTGATACGTCCCCTATCTGGGGACCATATATTAAATGGATTTTTAGAACAGGGAGATGGAAAAAGAGCTTGCTCTGTCCACTCCACGCATTGACCTGGTATTGCAGTACCTCCAGGAACGGTGCACCCCTTCTTAACCCAGTTTCCAAAAGCAGAACTCAATTCACCTGATTCATATTAGCCCGATTTAATGAATTGGAAGAAAGCATACGTCTTCATATGCACCTCAATTTGGCCCATTCACTTTTCACACTTCCTCCTTTTGTTTTTTATCTTTCACACTTTTGACTTTCTTTATTCATCCAAATAGCAAACTCATCACCACTCAACCTGACCAACTCGGCTATGTCCCCGTGCTGCAGTTCTCTGTCTTATCTAGATCATTTGCAATTGAATGGAATAGATCCCTTTTGGACAAAGTGGATTCACCTGCTGCTGCAGTGACCACAGGTGTGATAACATCTAGAATTGGCATCTGGTGCGATCTCTCCGCTTCCACTCCAAAGAAAGTTACCTGTTTATTCCTATCATGCATTGGTTTTTGGGGTTTTCTTTGAGTAATGATGATCTCTTTAGTAGTCTGTTGGCGCCCTCTCCTGGAGGAATAGTTTGCTTGCTCTTGGACATTCTAAAAGAGAGGTCATGATAGACATTGAGCTTCTGAGCTCAATTGGGGACAGTCATGGGTGATGAATGTTTGCAACCTACTGCGAAGCCTCATACCGCAATATAAGGAACGTCAAATACTAAGAAAGGGCGGCCTATGAAAGAATTACTACTTTCAATAAGTACACTTAAACGGCTAATTGGGAATAGAAAAACTGTAAAAAGCCCTCTGAGAAAGCCCCCCTCTAACCTTTGATAGTAAGCTTTTCTGTAGTCTGCCTGTTGATGTATTTTCCGTTTGAACTGTGCACAACATGAAGAGACGGAACACTGGCGGCTTGTCACAATGCCCCCCGATGACATCACAATAGCGCTGCTGCCTAGAAAACAAGCTGCGCAGAAGAAGTTGTTCTTTGGGTGGGAGGGTGGGCTAGTGGAAGGAGGGGGCAATCTCTTTTTTTCCCGGGTGGTAGGGGGATGACAGGAGAAGGGAAGCGGGTGGTGAGAAAGGTACAGAGGGCAGGGTTTGGGGGCTGGGAAGGAAAGGGAAAAGATTAGGGTTTGGGGATGATGAAAGGGCTTTCTACGGGTAAGGATGGCAAAGGGTGGCAGTGACGGAAAGTCAGGCAACCTGTCCTGTCCGTCTTTTTGTATCGTGAATTGGAAAGACTGCAAGGGGGAGGGGAGTTGCTTGCGCCCTAAAGGAGGAGTTATTCAGATTCATTGCAGTGGGCGGCGGCTGCAAAACGCACCATTCTTCTTGTTTTGGCTCTGCAAAGCAGCCTTTTCAAGGGTTGGCTTGGGTGACAAAATGTCTTGTGTAGGCGTGGGTTTGTCTCCCTCTCGCTCTCTCTCCCTAAGATGTGTCCGGCATAGGCCAGGGTGCCACTCGAGGCCCAAACCAATTCTGGTTATCGCTTCTCGGCCTTTTGGCTAAGATCAAGTGTAGTATCTGTTCTTATCAGTTTAATATCTGATACGTCCCCTATCTGGGGACCATATATTAAATGTATTTTTAGAACAGGGAGATGGAAAAAGAGCTTGCTCTGTCCACTCCACGCATTGACCTGGTATTGCAGTACCTCCAGGAACGGTGCACCCCTTCTTAACCCAGTTTCCAAAAGCAGAACTCAATTCACCTGATTCATATTAGCCCGATTTAATGAATTGGAAGAAAGCATACGTCTTCATATGCACCTCAATTTGGCCCATTCACTTTTCACACTTCCTCCTTTTGTTTTTTATCTTTCACACTTTTGACTTTCTTTATTCATCCAAATAGCAAACTCATCACCACTCAACCTGACCAACTCGGCTATGTCCCCGTGCTGCAGTTCTCTGTCTTATCTAGATCATTTGCAATTGAATGGAATAGATCCCTTTTGGACAAAGTGGATTCACCTGCTGCTGCAGTGACCACAGGTGTGATAACATCTAGAATTGGCATCTGGTGCGATCTCTCCGCTTCCACTCCAAAGAAAGTTACCTGTTTATTCCTATCATGCATTGGTTTTTGGGGTTTTCTTTGAGTAATGATGATCTCTTTAGTAGTCTGTTGGCGCCCTCTCCTGGAGGAATAGTTTGCTTGCTCTTGGACATTCTAAAAGAGAGGTCATGATAGACATTGAGCTTCTGAGCTCAATTGGGGACAGTCATGGGTGATGAATGTTTGCAACCTACTGCGAAGCCTCATACCGCAATATAAGGAACGTCAAATACTAAGAAAGGGCGGCCTATGAAAGAATTACTACTTTCAATAAGTACACTTAAACGGCTAATTGGGAATAGAAAAACTGTAAAAAGCCCTCTGAGAAAGCCCCCCTCTAACCTTTGATAGTAAGCTTTTCTGTAGTCTGCCTGTTGATGTATTTTCCGTTTGAACTGTGCACAACATGAAGAGACGGAACACTGGCGGCTTGTCACAATGCCCCCCGATGACATCACAATAGCGCTGCTGCCTAGAAAACAAGCTGCGCAGAAGAAGTTGTTCTTTGGGTGGGAGGGTGGGCTAGTGGAAGGAGGGGGCAATCTCTTTTTTTCCCGGGTGGTAGGGGGATGACAGGAGAAGGGAAGCGGGTGGTGAGAAAGGTACAGAGGGCAGGGTTTGGGGGCTGGGAAGGAAAGGGAAAAGATTAGGGTTTGGGGATGATGAAAGGGCTTTCTACGGGTAAGGATGGCAAAGGGTGGCAGTGACGGAAAGTCAGGCAACCTGTCCTGTCCGTCTTTTTGTATCGTGAATTGGAAAGACTGCAAGGGGGAGGGGAGTTGCTTGCGCCCTAAAGGAGGAGTTATTCAGATTCATTGCAGTGGGCGGCGGCTGCAAAACGCACCATTCTTCTTGTTTTGGCTCTGCAAAGCAGCCTTTTCAAGGGTTGGCTTGGGTGACAAAATGTCTTGTGTAGGCGTGGGTTTGTCTCCCTCTCGCTCTCTCTCCCTAAGATGTGTCCGGCATAGGCCAGGGTGCCACTCGAGGCCCAAACCAATTCTGGTTATCGCTTCTCGGCCTTTTGGCTAAGATCAAGTGTAGTATCTGTTCTTATCAGTTTAATATCTGATACGTCCCCTATCTGGGGACCATATATTAAATGGATTTTTAGAACAGGGAGATGGAAAAAGAGCTTGCTCTGTCCACTCCACGCATTGACCTGGTATTGCAGTACCTCCAGGAACGGTGCACCCCTTCTTAACCCAGTTTCCAAAAGCAGAACTCAATTCACCTGATTCATATTAGCCCGATTTAATGAATTGGAAGAAAGCATACGTCTTCATATGCACCTCAATTTGGCCCATTCACTTTTCACACTTCCTCCTTTTGTTTTTTATCTTTCACACTTTTGACTTTCTTTATTCATCCAAATAGCAAACTCATCACCACTCAACCTGACCAACTCGGCTATGTCCCCGTGCTGCAGTTCTCTGTCTTATCTAGATCATTTGCAATTGAATGGAATAGATCCCTTTTGGACAAAGTGGATTCACCTGCTGCTGCAGTGACCACAGGTGTGATAACATCTAGAATTGGCATCTGGTGCGATCTCTCCGCTTCCACTCCAAAGAAAGTTACCTGTTTATTCCTATCATGCATTGGTTTTTGGGGTTTTCTTTGAGTAATGATGATCTCTTTAGTAGTCTGTTGGCGCCCTCTCCTGGAGGAATAGTTTGCTTGCTCTTGGACATTCTAAAAGAGAGGTCATGATAGACATTGAGCTTCTGAGCTCAATTGGGGACAGTCATGGGTGATGAATGTTTGCAACCTACTGCGAAGCCTCATACCGCAATATAAGGAACGTCAAATACTAAGAAAGGGCGGCCTATGAAAGAATTACTACTTTCAATAAGTACACTTAAACGGCTAATTGGGAATAGAAAAACTGTAAAAAGCCCTCTGAGAAAGCCCCCCTCTAACCTTTGATAGTAAGCTTTTCTGTAGTCTGCCTGTTGATGTATTTTCCGTTTGAACTGTGCACAACATGAAGAGACGGAACACTGGCGGCTTGTCACAATGCCCCCCGATGACATCACAATAGCGCTGCTGCCTAGAAAACAAGCTGCGCAGAAGAAGTTGTTCTTTGGGTGGGAGGGTGGGCTAGTGGAAGGAGGGGGCAATCTCTTTTTTTCCCGGGTGGTAGGGGGATGACAGGAGAAGGGAAGCGGGTGGTGAGAAAGGTACAGAGGGCAGGGTTTGGGGGCTGGGAAGGAAAGGGAAAAGATTAGGGTTTGGGGATGATGAAAGGGCTTTCTACGGGTAAGGATGGCAAAGGGTGGCAGTGACGGAAAGTCAGGCAACCTGTCCTGTCCGTCTTTTTGTATCGTGAATTGGAAAGACTGCAAGGGGGAGGGGAGTTGCTTGCGCCCTAAAGGAGGAGTTATTCAGATTCATTGCAGTGGGCGGCGGCTGCAAAACGCACCATTCTTCTTGTTTTGGCTCTGCAAAGCAGCCTTTTCAAGGGTTGGCTTGGGTGACAAAATGTCTTGTGTAGGCGTGGGTTTGTCTCCCTCTCGCTCTCTCTCCCTAAGATGTGTCCGGCATAGGCCAGGGTGCCACTCGAGGCCCAAACCAATTCTGGTTATCGCTTCTCGGCCTTTTGGCTAAGATCAAGTGTAGTATCTGTTCTTATCAGAACAAACTGAGCTAGCTACACTTGACGAGATACGATCAGGGAGACGAGCTCCGAAGCCCAGCCGAGACCGGAAGAGGGAGATCGGACGGAAGAAGAGCTTGGCAGAAAGAAGCAAGAAGACGAAGGCTCGGAGAAGACTTGGGGAGACCAGAGGAACTTCGAGGAGGAACACAGCGGGAGAAGACACCCGGAGAAGAATCCAAGATCCAGCTCCGGGAACTCAAGCAGGAACCAGCCATGGCAAGCAAGCCAGAGAAGGCAGCCAAGAAGGCTCAGGACCCAGGGACCTCCAGGAAGGCTCATCCAGAGGCTTCTTCGGCCCAAGAGGCCCCTACCTCCGACGCCAGCCAGCCGGAGGGAGCCCGGACGCCGCCGGAAAAGGCTCCAACCCTGGAGCCTTGGATGCGGCAGACGGTCGCCCTGAAGCTAAAGGCGGTGGATGGTAGGTTGCCGGACATGTCCAGCGACGTGTTCTGCAAGAAGATGATTCTGGATCAGGGCTTCTCCAGGGCGGAAACCCTGAGTGTCCAGACCTTCATGACTGGCATTTTTCTGGTAACCTTTGCCACGGTGAATGCCTGCAGGAGATACTGGGAGGCGATGAACGCAGCGATGCCGGACTCCCCTTTTCATTCTTTTTTAGGATCCTGTCCTATACAGAGGGATGAGAAGAGGATCACGGTCTCCATGCGGAACCCGCACACCCCAGGAAGAGACATCTCCACGTTCCTGGGACGTCTCTGCACAGTGGTGAGGGAGCCATCCCACATCCTTAACGGCAACGGATTCTGGACGGGTAAGTGGTCAGCAACCGTTCGACTCTACAGGGAACCAGCATCCGAGGATGGTCTCCAGCACCTGCCCCCGACATTCTCTCTGGGAAACTCCTTTGGTCTCATCTACTACCCGGACATGCCACACAACTGCAGGAAATGTGGCGGGAAAGGGCATTCGATGAAGACCTGCAAGGAGGACGCCTGCAGGGTTTGCCGGGTGACGGGACACAGCTCCAAGGACTGCCCAAAGAAGAAGACTTGCAACCTATGTGGACAGGCGGACCACCTTTACAAGGACTGCCCACAGCGGGAGAAATCCTGGGCAAGGGTTGCCGCGGTGACCCAGTATCGGGTAGTCACAGCTTCGTCGACCAAGGCAGCTACGACCAAGGCCACAGAGGCCAAGGACAAGGCGGCCAAGAACCCGGCGACCGTGGCTCCAGCCGATGCCCCAGCAGCCACGGAGTCCAGGAAAAAGGGTAAGAAAACTGTTGCCCCCTCCCTGGTCCCCCCCCCTGTCACCCCTGTCCAAACCCCTCCCCCCCCGGCCAACCCTACTGAGGATTCCACTACCTCCACCTCATTTCCCTACTCCTCAGTTGGTCTCCTCACCCCCCCCCCAAAGCCCACTCTCCCTCCCCAGACCATGAGAGCAGAGGACCTCAGCACTCTTGCACTTTTCACCGAGGAGGATTTTCCAGCTCTTGTCTCCTCAGGTACAGGCCAAAGGAAAAGGAAGGTGGAAGATAGTCCTGTCGCAGAACCTTCCAAGCTGTTCATTGTGGATCCCAATCCACCCCAGGAAGAGGAGGATGGCCTCCTCCCAGAACCGGACGTGTTGGAGCAGATGGTGGAGTCCCTTGTGGCCGAAGAAGAAATGGAGGAGTCGGAAGCCACTGAGGCACCATCCCTGCTCGATCAGCTAGAAGAAGAGGGTCTGCTGGAGATACCCTTACCAGCAGGTGCCAAAGAGGAAGAACCGCCCGACCGGAGTGGTAACTAAGGCACACCGCCTGCGCTAACTTTCTCTTTCCTCCAATGACTGCTAACATTAACATCTTTTCCATTAATGTTAGGAGCATCAGAGGCAAGTTCCGACGTCAGACAATTTTTGCGTTCCTTAACACTCAGTCTAGTGATGTATTTTTCCTGCAGGAATGCTCCCTTCCCTCCTCTAGGTCCTTCAACCATCTGGCCAGGGAGTGGACCCATGGCCCATCCTACTGGTCCGGCGGAGGCGACTGTAGGTCCGCGGGGGTCGCCGTGCTGATCAGGGGAAGCGCCTTCACATTGGACTCTGTTCAGGAAATCGTCTGCGGCAGGTTACTGCTCGTGGATGGCACCTGGGCGGGAGAACCTGTCAGGTTCATCAATGTGTATGCTTCTCCTGTGAAGAGCGATCGACTGGAGCTCCTCCAAGCCCTGCGCCCTCAGCTCGCTACCGCCAGGACGGTAGTGATGGCCGGGGATTTCAACTGCCCGATTGAGGAGGATGGACGCAGTTCTGGAACGGCTGCCAAGTTGGACGTCACATCCAAACTGCTCATTGAGATGGTGACCGAAGCCTCTCTTGTGGACGTTGTTGGCTCCATCGGACACGGATCCGTGAACTATTCATGGTGCCGATCCGATGGCTCGCTGCGTTCCAGGATTGACTTTGTGTTTACCTCTCGGGCGGTTGGGCGGAGTGGGCACTCGATGGTCCCCTGCTTCTTCTCTGACCACAGAGCCATTCACTTTCAAGGTGTGCTGGGCCATGGCTTCCCCATTGGCCCGGGCTCCTGGAAGCTGAACTGCTCTCTGCTGGAAAAGGGTGAGATTCTGGAGGAGCTTAGAGCTGCCTACTCCACGTGGCGGGCCTACAAGGCGGGCTTCCAGTCTGTTTCTGACTGGTGGGAATACGTTAAACTCGAGTTCCGTTTCTTCTTTCAGGCAAAGAGTCAACAACAGGCGGGTCTGAAGAGGAGGGACTTCAGGAGACTCCAGCGTGAGCTGCGTTCCCTGCAGGACCTTCTTCGATGCGGCTGGGACGTGAGAGAGGAGCTGGAGGAGACTAAGAGGAGCCTGAAAAGGCACTTCGAGGAGGAGTCCGAGCGAATTGTCTTCCGTTCCAAAGTGGAGAACCTGGAGAAGGGTGAGAAATGTAACTCGTTCTTTTTCAGGAAACTCCACGCCGGTCACACGCCCATGAATGAACTACGAGACGAGAGTGGAAGCATGCGACGCGGGAAAGAGAACGTGATGAAGGTCGTCAGCGACTTCTACAGCGAACTCTACGCCCGCAAGGCTACTGACCACGAGGCCGCCGATAAGTTCCTGTCAGGTATCACTAACCATCTTGACCCTGCAGACGCGGCGGCCATGGATGTTCCTCTGACGGTGGACGAGCTGCTCTCGGCCGCCAAATCCTTTAGTTCTGGCAGGACACCGGGCAGTGACGGCCTCCCAGCAGAGCTCTATGTAGCGCTGGGAGACCTAATCTGTCCGGACCTGTTAGGGCTGTATGAGGAGATGGTGGTGGAGGGCAGAATGCCTCCATCTCTGAGGGAAGGAATGGTCACGATCCTGTACAAGCGTAAAGGAGAGAGGTGCGACCTGAAGAATTGGCGTCCCATCACCCTTCTGAACGTCGACTACAAGATCCTGGCCAAGACGATGGCAACGAGATTGAAGACTGTTATCGGACGGATCATCCACCCGGATCAGACCTGCGGCATCCCCGGACGTCGCATCGCAGACAGCCTGGCTCTCATGCGGGACACGGTCGAGTACATCAAAGCCCGCCGGGTGCACGCAGCCCTGATCTCGTTGGATCAGGAAAAGGCCTTCGACCGTGTTTCCCATGAGTTCCTGGGCAAAGCTCTGCACAGGTTAGGTTTGGGTAACATGTTTTGCTTGTATGTCCAACTAATGTATTTTGATATTCACAGCTCGGTGTTGGTAAACGGCTGGAAGACTGACCCCTTCCCGGTCCTCTCAGGGGTCAGACAAGGCTGTCCTCTGTCACCTCTTCTTTTTGTTTGTGTTATAGAACTCTTTGCAGAGGCTATCCGGCGGAATGGAGAGATCAGAGGGATCACCGCACCAGGACCAGAACGCTTCGAGGTCAAGTGCTCGCTCTACATGGACGACGTGACCGTCTTCTGCGCGGACCGGCGCTCAGTCGACACCCTCGTCCAGACCTGTGAGACCTTCGGACGGGCTTCGGGAGCCAAAGTCAACTGCGGGAAGTCGGAAGCCATGCTCTTCGGGGACTGGCAGCCGGCCTCTTCCGCCCCCTTCCCTTTCAGCATCCAGCCGGATTTCATCAAGGTTCTTGGAGTCTGGTTCGGGAAGGAAGGAGCAGCCCTCAAGTCCTGGGAGGAACGCTTGACCAAGATCACCCAACGGATCGGTCTGTGGAGCCTCAGACGCCTCACCTGTGAGGGCAAAGCACTGGTCCTGCGTAACGAGGTACTGCCCGTGCTGCAGTACACGGCCCAGGCCTGGCCCCCCCTTGCCACCGTGTGCAGGGCCATTACCAGGACGGTGTTTCGTTTTGTCTGGGGATCCAAGATGGACAGAGTAAAGCGGAGCATCATGTACAAGGATCCTCGCAAGGGTGGGAAGGGCGTACCCGATATCCCCACCCTCCTGCGATCCTCCTTCGTATGTGACTGCGTTCGCCGAACTCTGCGAGTCAAGAGAGGTTCCGCGGGTGGGTCCATGTCTCGCTTCTTCCTGCTCCCCCTTTGGAGACGGTTAGGCTGGGACAAGTGGGACAGCTCCTTCCCCTACAACTGGACGGCGCCATGGTTCTACGGAGACGTGGTTCGGTTTGTGAGGGAACACCAACTGGAGGGACTCAAGCCTGATTTGTGGAAGCCAAAGACTATCCACAAACTCATCAGAGCCAAGGACGAAATGGAGAACATTCCAGGACTTCATCACGACACACTGGAGACTGTTTGGACAAACGTGTCATCGGCTGGATTGACCAACGGGCACAAGGACTTGTCATGGATGGCGATACAGGGCGGACTGCCCGTCCGGTCATTCATGCACGCCCGGAACCTGTGCAAAACCCGGTACTGCCCAAGGTGCCCCTTCGTGGAGGAAACATCGCTGCACGCCTTTTGGGACTGCCGTTTCGCACAGCGCCTGTTGGTTGCCCTGGAGGATGACCTGAGGAACTCCGTCCCCAGAGGGAGCCTATCGTACCATTCCGTACTTTATGGACTCTTCCCTGGGACTCACACCGTTGGAGCCATCCAGGAGGCTTGGCGCCTTATGAACTGCTTTAAGGACGCTATTTGGGTCGCCAGGAACCGGCTCATCTTGAAGAGGGAGAGGATGTCTATCCAGGATTGCCGCAGGCTGATCCACAGCCTGCTCAGAGACTATTCCATCATGGACAGTCCGGACGACAGCGCCGAGGAGGAGGTTTAGACCTCTTCCATGCCCCCTCCCTCCTTTTCCCGTTATGTGCGTCTTTCAATAAAGCTTCGGGCCTGTGATTTCCCCACCCTATCCCCCTTTTCCCCTACCCCCATCCCCCAATCGCCGGTTCGTCGTTATTTATTGTCTAACTTTTTCTTTCAGCTTGAGTGTTATGGATAAGCATAGGAGCGTGATGTATAGTTTAGTGCGTCGTACTCTATGGCTATGTAAGAAGGATTGTATATTTCTGTGTGTACGGGGCTGCGGCACCGTACACGGTTTGTTACCTTTTTGTGAGTAGTGCATGATAATAAAGATGCTGTTAAATCAAAAAATCTGTTCTTATCAGTTTAATATCTGATACGTCCCCTATCTGGGGACCATATATTAAATGGATTTTTAGAACAGGGAGATGGAAAAAGAGCTTGCTCTGTCCACTCCACGCATTGACCTGGTATTGCAGTACCTCCAGGAACGGTGCACCCCTTCTTAACCCAGTTTCCAAAAGCAGAACTCAATTCACCTGATTCATATTAGCCCGATTTAATGAATTGGAAGAAAGCATACGTCTTCATATGCACCTCAATTTGGCCCATTCACTTTTCACACTTCCTCCTTTTGTTTTTTATCTTTCACACTTTTGACTTTCTTTATTCATCCAAATAGCAAACTCATCACCACTCAACCTGACCAACTCGGCTATGTCCCCGTGCTGCAGTTCTCTGTCTTATCTAGATCATTTGCAATTGAATGGAATAGATCCCTTTTGGACAAAGTGGATTCACCTGCTGCTGCAGTGACCACAGGTGTGATAACATCTAGAATTGGCATCTGGTGCGATCTCTCCGCTTCCACTCCAAAGAAAGTTACCTGTTTATTCCTATCATGCATTGGTTTTTGGGGTTTTCTTTGAGTAATGATGATCTCTTTAGTAGTCTGTTGGCGCCCTCTCCTGGAGGAATAGTTTGCTTGCTCTTGGACATTCTAAAAGAGAGGTCATGATAGACATTGAGCTTCTGAGCTCAATTGGGGACAGTCATGGGTGATGAATGTTTGCAACCTACTGCGAAGCCTCATACCGCAATATAAGGAACGTCAAATACTAAGAAAGGGCGGCCTATGAAAGAATTACTACTTTCAATAAGTACACTTAAACGGCTAATTGGGAATAGAAAAACTGTAAAAAGCCCTCTGAGAAAGCCCCCCTCTAACCTTTGATAGTAAGCTTTTCTGTAGTCTGCCTGTTGATGTATTTTCCGTTTGAACTGTGCACAACATGAAGAGACGGAACACTGGCGGCTTGTCACAATGCCCCCCGATGACATCACAATAGCGCTGCTGCCTAGAAAACAAGCTGCGCAGAAGAAGTTGTTCTTTGGGTGGGAGGGTGGGCTAGTGGAAGGAGGGGGCAATCTCTTTTTTTCCCGGGTGGTAGGGGGATGACAGGAGAAGGGAAGCGGGTGGTGAGAAAGGTACAGAGGGCAGGGTTTGGGGGCTGGGAAGGAAAGGGAAAAGATTAGGGTTTGGGGATGATGAAAGGGCTTTCTACGGGTAAGGATGGCAAAGGGTGGCAGTGACGGAAAGTCAGGCAACCTGTCCTGTCCGTCTTTTTGTATCGTGAATTGGAAAGACTGCAAGGGGGAGGGGAGTTGCTTGCGCCCTAAAGGAGGAGTTATTCAGATTCATTGCAGTGGGCGGCGGCTGCAAAACGCACCATTCTTCTTGTTTTGGCTCTGCAAAGCAGCCTTTTCAAGGGTTGGCTTGGGTGACAAAATGTCTTGTGTAGGCGTGGGTTTGTCTCCCTCTCGCTCTCTCTCCCTAAGATGTGTCCGGCATAGGCCAGGGTGCCACTCGAGGCCCAAACCAATTCTGGTTATCGCTTCTCGGCCTTTTGGCTAAGATCAAGTGTAGTATCTGTTCTTATCAGTTTAATATCTGATACGTCCCCTATCTGGGGACCATATATTAAATGGATTTTTAGAACAGGGAGATGGAAAAAGAGCTTGCTCTGTCCACTCCACGCATTGACCTGGTATTGCAGTACCTCCAGGAACGGTGCACCCCTTCTT
>NW_027443254.1:0-52430 GCF_048569485.1 Anomaloglossus baeobatrachus | reverse complement strand
CCTGCGTGCCCTCCCAAGGGGACGGAGTTTCCCCAGCGCGCCCTCCCTCGGGGACGGAGTTTCCCCTGCGCGCCCTCCCTCGGGGACGGAGTTTCCCCTGCACGCCCTCCCTCGGGGACGGAGTTTCCCCTGCGCGCCCTCCCGAGGGGACGGAGTTTCCCCTGCGCGCCCTCCCAAGGGGATGGCGTTTCCCCTGCGCGCCCTCCCAAGGGGACGGAGTTTCCCCTGCGGGCCCTACCTCGGGGACGGAGTTTCCCCTGCGCGCCCTCCCTCGGGGACGGAGTTTCCCCTTCGCGCCCTCCCTCGGGGACGGAGTTTCCCCTGCGCGCCCTCCCTCGGGGACAGAGTTTCCCCTGCGCGCCCTCCCTCGGGGACGGAGTTTCCCCTGCGCTCCCTCCCGAGGGGTCGGAGTTTCCCCTGAGCACCCTCCCGAGGGTCGGAGTTTCCCCTGCGCGCCCTCCTTCGGGGACGGAGTTTCCCCTGCGCGCCCTCTCTCGGGGACGGAGTTTCCCTTGCGGGCCCTCAATCGGGGACGGAGTTTCCCCTGCGCGTCCTCTCTCGGGGACGGAGTTTCCCCTGCGCACCCTCCCTCGGGGACGGAGCTTCCCCTGTGCACCCTCCCTCGGGGATGGAGTTTCCCCTGCGCGCCCCCTCCCAAGGGGACGGCGTTTCCCCTGCGTGCCCTCCCAAGGGGACGGAGTTTCCCCTGCGCGCCCTCCCAAGGGGACGGAGTTTCCCTGCGCGCCCTCTCTCGGGGACGGAGTTTCCCCTGCGCGCCCTCCCAAGGGGATGGCGTTTCCCCTGCGCGCCCTCCCAAGGGGACGGAGTTTCCCCTGCGCGCCCTACCTCGGGGATGGAGTTTCCCCTGCGCGCCATCCCTCTGGGACGGAGTTTCCCCTTCGCGCCCTCCCTCGGGGACGGAGTTTCCCCTGCGCGCCCTCCCTCAGGGACGGAGTTTCCCCTGCGCGCCCTCCCTTGGGGACGGAGTTTCCCCTGCGCGCCCTCCTGAGGGGACGGAGTTTCCCCTGCGCGCCCTCCCGAGGGTCAGAGTTTCTTCTGCGCGCCCTCCATCGGGGACGGAGTTTCCCCTGCGCGCCCTCTCTCGGGGACGGAGTTTCCCTTGCGCACCCTCCCTCGGGGACGAAGTTTCCCCAGCGCGCCCTCCCTCGGGGACGGAGTTTCCCCTACGCGCTCTCCCTCGGGGACGGAGTTTCCCCTGCGCGCCCTCCCTCGGGGACGGAGTTTCCCCTGCGCGCCGTCTCTCGGGGACGGAGTTTCCCCTACGCGCCCCCTCCCAAGGGGACGGAGTTTCCCTTGCGCGCCCTACCTCGGGGACGGAGTTTCCTCTGCGCGCCCTCCCTCGGGGACGGAGTTTCCCCTGTGCGCCCCCTCCCAAGGGGACGGCGTTTCCCCTGCGTGCCCTCCCAAGGGGACGGAGTTTCCCCTGCGCGCCCTCCCAAGGGGACGGAGTTTCCCCTGCGCGCCCTCCCTCGGGGACGGAGTTTCCCCTGCGTGCCCTCCCAAGGGGACGGAGTTTCCCCTGCGCGCCCTCCCAAGGGGACGGCATTTCCCCTGCGCGCCCTCCCAAGGGGACGGAGTTTCCCCTGCGCGCCCTCTCTCGGGGACGGAGCTTCCATTGCGCGCCCTCCCTCGGGGATGGAATTTCCCCTGCGCGCCCCCCTCCCAAGGGGACGGCGTTTCCCCTGCGTGCCCTCCCAGGGGGATGGAGTTTCCCCTGGGCGCCCTCCCAAGGGGACGGAGTTTCCCCTGCGCGCCCTCTCTCGGGGACGGAGTTTCCCATGCGTGCCCTCCCAAGGGGACGGAGTTTCCCCTGCGCGCCCTCCCTCGGGGACGGAGTTTCCCCTGTGCGCCTACCCAAGGGGATGGAGTTTCCCCTGCGCGCCCTCCCTCGGGGACGGAGTTTCCCCTGCGCGCACTCTCTCGGGGACGGAGTTTCCCATGCGTGCCCTCCCAAGGGGACGGAGTTTCCCCTGCGTGCCCTCCCAAGGGGACGGAGTTTCCCCTGCGCGCCCTCCCAAGGGGACGGAGTTTCCCCTGCGCGCCCTCCCTCGGGGACGGAGTTTCCCCTGCGCGCCCTCCCAAGGGGACGGAGTTTCCCCTGCGCGCCCTCCCAAGGGGACGGCATTTCCCCTGCGCGCCCTCCCAAGGGGACGGAGTTTCCCCTGCGCGCCCTCTCTCGGGGACAAAGTTTCCCCTGCGCGCCCTCCCGAGGGTCGGAGTTTCCCCTGCGCGCCCTCCCTCAGGGACGGAGTTTCCCCTGCGCGCCCTCTCTCGGGGACGGAGTTTCCCTTGCGCGCCCTCCCTCGGGGACGAAGTTTCCTCAGCGCGCCCTCCCTCGGGGACGGAGTTTCCCCTGCGCGCCCTCCCTTGGGGACGGAGTTTCCCCTGCGCGCCCTCCCTCGGGGACGGAGTTTCCCCTGCGCGCCCTCCCTCGGGGACGGAGTTTCCCCTGCGCGCCCTCCCCTCGGGGACGGAGTTTCCCCTACGCGCCCCCCCCCCAAGGGGACGGAGTTTCCCCTGCGCGCCCTCCCTCGGGGACGGAGTTTCCCCTGCGCGCCCTCCCCTCGGGGACGGAGTTTCCCCTGCACGCCCTCCCTCGGGGACTGAGTTTCCCCAGCGCGCCCTACCTCGGGGACGGAGTTTCCCCTGCGCGCCCTCCCTCGGGGACGGAGTTTCCCCTGCGCGCCCTCCCTCGGGGACGGAGTTTCCCCTGCGCGCCCTCCCTCGGGGACGGAGTTTCCCCTGCGCGCCCTCCCGAGGGGACGGCGTTTCCCCTGCGAGCCCTCCCGAGGGGACGGAGTTTCCCCTGCGCGCCCTACCTCGGGGACGGAGTTTCCCCTGCACGCCCTCCCTCGGGGACGGAGTTTCCCCAGCGCGCCCTCCCTCGGGGACGGAGTTTCCCCTGCGTGCCCTCCCTCGGGGACGGAGTTTTCCCTGCACGCCCTCCCTCGGGGACGGAGTTTCCCCTGCGCGCCCTCCCGAGGGGACGGAGTTTCCCCTGCGCGCCCTCCCAAGGGGACGGCGTTTCCCCTGCGTGCCCTCCCGAGGGGACGGCGTTTCCCCTGCGAGCCCTCCCGAGGGGACGGAGTTTCCCCTGCGCGCCCTCCCTCGGGGACAGAGTTTCCCCTGTGCGCCCTCCCTCGGGGACGGAGTTTCCCCAGCGCGCCCTCCCTCGGGGACGGAATTTCCCCTGCGCGCCTTTCCCTCGGGGACGGAGTTTCCCCTGCGCGCCCTCCCTCGGGGACGGAGTTTCCCCTGCGCGCCCTCCCTCGGGGTCGGAGTTTCCCCTGCGCCCCCCCTCCCAAGGGGACGGAGTTTCCCCTGCGCGCCCTCCTTCGGGTACGGAGTTTCCCCTGCGCGTCCTCCCTCGGGGACGGAGTTTCCCCTGCGCGCCCTCCCTCGGGGACGGAGTTTCCCCTGCGCGCCCTCCCGAGGGGACGGAGTTTCCCCTGCGCGCCCCCACCTCGGGGACGGAGTTTCCCCTGCGCGCCCTCCCTCGGGGACGGAGTTTCCCCTGCGCGCCCTCCCAAGGGGATGGCGTTTCCCCTGCGCGCCCTCCCAAGGGGACGGAGTTTCCCCTGCGCGCCCTACCTCGGGGACGGAGTTTCCCCTGCGCGCCTTCCCTCGGGGACGGAGTTTCCCCTTCGCGCCCTCCCTCGGGGACGGAGTTTCCCCTGCGCGCCCTCCCTCGGGGACGGAGTTTCCCCTGCGCGCCCTCTCTCGGGGACGGAGTTTCCCTTGCGCGCCCTCCCTCGGAGACGGAGTTTCCCCAGCGCGCCCTACCTCAAAAACGGAGTTTCCCCTGCGCGACCTCCCTCGTGGACGGAGTTTTCCCTGCGCGCCCTCCCTCGGGGACGGAGTTTCCCCTGCGCGCCCCCTCCAAAGGGGACGGCGTTTCCCCTGCGTGCCCTCCCAAGGGGACGGAGTTTCCCCTGCGCGCCCTCCCAAGGGGACGGAGTTTCCCCTGCGCGCCCTCCCTCGGGGACTGAGTTTCCCCTGCGCGCCCTCCAAAGGGACGGAGTTTCCCCTGCGCGCCCTCCCAAGGGGACGGCATTTCCCCTGCGCACCCTCCCAAGGGGACGGAAATTACCCTGCGCGCCCTCTCTCGGGGTTGGAGTTTCCCCTGCGCGCCCTCCCTCGGGGACGGAGCTTCCCCTGCGCGCCCTCCCTCGGGGATGGAGTTTCCCCTGCGCGCCCCTCCCAAGGGGACGGAATTTCCCCTGCGCGCCCTACCTCGGGGACGGAATTTCCCCTGCACGCCCTCCCTCGGGGACTTAGTTTCCCCAGCGCGCCCTACCTCGGAAACGGAGTTTCCCCTGCGCGACCTCCCTCGGGGACGGAGTTTTCCCCTGCGCGCCCTCCCTCGGGGACGGAGTTTCCCCTGCGCGCCCCCTCCAAAGGGAACGGCGTTTCCCCTGCGTGCCCTCCCAAGGGGACGGAGTTTCCCCTGCGCGCCCTCCCTCGGGGACGGAGTTTCCCCTGCGCGCCCTCCCAAAGGGACGGAGTTTCCCCTGCGCGCCCTCCCAAGGGGACGGCATTTCCCCTGCGCACCCTCCCAAGGGGACGGAGTTTACCCTGCGCGCCCTCTCTCGGGGTTGGAGTTTCCCCTGCGCGCCCTCCCTCGGGGACAGAGCTTCCCCTGCGCGCCCCTCCCTCGGGGATGGAGTTTCCCCCTGCGCGCCCCTCCCAAGGGGACGGCGTTTCCCCTGCGTGCCCTCCCAAGGGGACGGAGTTTCCCCTGCGCGCCCTCCCAAGGGGACGGAGTTTACCCTGCGCGCCCTCCCTCGGGGACGGAGTTTCCCCTGCGCGCCCTCCCAAGGGGATGGCGTTTCCCCCTGCGCGCCCTCCCAAGGGGACGGAGTTTCCCCTGCGCGCTCTACCTCGGGGACAGGGTTTCCCCTGCGCGCCCTCCCTCGGGGATGGAGTTTCCCCTTCGCGCCCTCCCTCGGGGACGGAGTTTCCCCTGCGCGCCCTCCCTCGGGGACGGAGTTTCCCCTGCGCGCCCTCCCTCGGGGAGAGAGTTTCCCCTGCGCTCCCTCGCGAGGGGACGGAGTTTCCCCTGCGCGCCCTCCCGAGGGTCGGAGTTTCCCCTGCGCGCCCTCCCTCGGGGACGGAGTTTCCCCTGCGCGCCCTCTCTCGGGGACGGAGTTTCCCTTGCGCGCCCTCCCTCGGGGACGGAGTTTCCCCAGCGCGCCCTCCCTCGAGGACGGAGTTTCTCCTGCGCGCCCTCCCTCGGGGACGGAGTTTCCCCTGCGCGCCCTCCCTCGGGGACGGAGTTTCCCCTGCGCGCCCTCCCTCGGGGACGGAGTTTCCCCTACGCGCCCCCTCCCAAAGGGGACGGAATTTCCCCTGCGCGCCCTCCCTCGGGGACGGAGTTTCCCCTGCGCGCCCTCCCTCGGGGACGGAGTTTCCCCTGCGCGCCCCATCCAAAGGGGACGGCGTTTCCCCTGCGTGCCCTCCCAAGGGGACGGAGTTTCCCCTGCGCGCCCTCCCAAGGGGACGGAGTTTCCCCTGCGCGCCCTCCCTTGGGGACGGAGTTTCCCCTGCGCGCCCTCCCAAAGGGACGGAGTTTCCCCTGCGCGCCCTCCCAAGGGGACGGCATTTCCCCTGCGCACCCTCCCTAGGGGACGGAGTTTACCCTGCGCGCCCTCTCTCGGGGTTGGAGTTTCCCCTGCGCGCCCTCCCTCGGGGACGGAGCTTCCCCTCCGCGCCCTCCCTCGGGGATGAAGTGTCCCCTGCGCGCCCCTCCCAAGGGGACGGAATTTCCCCTGCGCGCCCTACCTCGGGGACGGAGTTTCCCCTGCACGTTCTCCCTCGGGGACTTAGTTTCCCCAGCGCGCCCTACCTCGGAAACGGAGTTTCCCCTGCGAGACCTCCCTCGGGGACGGAGTTTTCCCTGCACGCCCTCCCTCGGGGACGGAGTTTCCCCTGCGCGCCCCTTCCAAAGGGGACGGCGTTTCCCCTGCGTGCCCTCCAAGGGGACGGCATTTCCCCTGCGCACCCTCCCAAGGGGACGGAGTTTACCCTGCGCGCCCTCTCTCGGGGTTGGAGTTTCCCCTGCGGGCCCTCCCTCGGGGACGGAGCTTCCCCTGCGCTCCCTCCCTCGGGGATGGAGTTTCCCTTGCGCGACCCCTCCAAGGGGACAGCGTTTCCCCTGCGTGCCCTCCCAAGGGGACGGAGTTTCCCCTGCGCGCCCTCCCTCGGGGACGGAGTTTCCCCTGCGCGACCTCCCTCGGGGACGGAGTTTCCCCTGCGCGCCCTCCCTCGGGGACGGAGTTTCCCCTGCGCGCCCTACCGAGGGGACGGAGTTTCCCCTGCGCGCCCCACCTCGGGGACGGAGTTTCCCCTGCGCGCCCTCCCTCGGGGACTGAGTTTCCCCTGCGCGCCCTCCCTCGGGGACAGAGTTTCCCCTGCGCGCCCTCCCAAGGGGACGGAGTTTCCCCTGC
Source organism: Anomaloglossus baeobatrachus (assembly GCF_048569485.1). Classification (NCBI taxonomy): domain Eukaryota; kingdom Metazoa; phylum Chordata; class Amphibia; order Anura; family Aromobatidae; genus Anomaloglossus; species Anomaloglossus baeobatrachus. The sequence continues at coordinate 45,963 of NW_027443254.1, read as the reverse complement.
GCGCCCTACCTCGGGGACGGAGTTTCCCCTGCGCTCCCTCCCTCGGGGACGGAGTTTCCCCTGCGCGCCCTCCCTCGGGGACAGAGTTTCCCCTGCGCGCCCTCGCTCGGGGACGGAGTTTCCCCTGCGCGCCCTCCCTCGGGGACGGAGTTTCCCCTGCGCGCCCTCCCTCGGGGACGGAGTTTCCCCTGCGCGCCCTCCCTTGGGGACGGAGTTTCCCCTACGCGCCCCCTCCCAAGGGGACGGAGTTTCCACTGCGCGCCCTCCCTCGGGGACGGAGTTTCCCCTGCGCGCCCTCCCTCGGGGACGGAGTTTCCCCTGCACGCCCTCCCTCGGGGACGGAGTTTCCCCTGCGCGCCCTCCCTCGGGGACGGAGTTTCCCCAGCGCGCCCTACCTCGGGGACGGAGTTTCCCCTGCGCGCCCTCCCTCGGGGACGGAGTTTCCCCTGCGCGCCCTCCCTCGGGGACCGAGTTTCCCCTGCGTGCCCTCCCTCGGGGACGGAGTTTCCCCTGCGCGCCCTCCCGAGGGGACGGCGTTTCCCCTGCGAGCCCTCCCGAGGGGACGGAGTTTCCCCTGCACGCCCTCCCTCGCGGACGGAGTTTCCCCTCCGCGCCCTCCCGAGGGGACGGAGTTTAACCTGCGCGCCCTCCCAAGGGGACGGCGTTTCCCCTGCGTGCCCTCCCGAGGGGACGGCGTTTCCCCTGCGAGCCCTCCCGAGGGGACGGAGTTTCCCTTGCGCGCCCTCCCTCGGGGACGGAGTTTCCCCTGTGCGCCCTCCCTCGGGGACAGAGTTTCCCCAGCGCGCCCTCCCTCGGGGACGGAATTTCCCCTGCGCGCCTTTCCCTCGGGGACGGAGTTTCCCCTGCGCGCCCTCCCTCGGGGACGGAGTTTCCCCTGCGCGCCCTTCCTCGGGGTCGGAGTTTCCCCTGCGCCCCCCCTCCCAAGGGGACGGAGTTTCCCCTGCGCGCCCTCCTTCGGGGACGGAGTTTCCCCTGCGCGCCCTCCCTCGGGGACGGAGTTTCCCCTGCGCGCCCTCCCTCGGGGATGGAGTTTCCCTTGCGCGCCCTCCCGAGGGGACGGAGTTTCCCCTGCGCGCCCCACCTCGGGGACGGAGTTTCCCCTGCGCGCCCTCCCTCGGGGACGGAGTTTCCCCTGCGCGCCCTCCCAAGGGGATGGCTTTTCCCCTGCGCGCCCTCCCAAGGGGACGGAGTTTCCCCTGCGCGCCCTACCTCGGGGACGGAGTTTCCCCTGCGCGCCTTCCCTCGGGGACGGAGTTTCCTCTTCGCGCCCTCCCTCGGGGACGGAGTTTCCCCTGCGCGCCCTCCCTCGGGGACGGAGTTTCCCCTGCGTGCCCTCCCTCGGGGACAGAGTTTCCCCTGCGCTCCCTCCCGAAGGGACGGAGTTTCCCCTGCGCGCCCTCCCGAGGGTCGGAGTTTCCCCTGCGCGCCCTCCCTCGGGGACGGAGTTTCCCCTGCGCGCCCTCTCTCGGGGACGGAGTTTCCCTTGCGCGCCCTCCCTCGGGGACGGAGTTTCCCCAGCGCGCCCTCCCTCGAGGACGGAGTTTCTCCTGCGCGCCCTCCCTCGGGGACGGAGTTTCCCCTGCGCGCCCTCCCTCGGGGACGGAGTTTCCCCTGCGCGCCCTCCCTCGGGGACGGAGTTTCCCCTACGCGCCCCCTCCCAAGAAGACGGAATTTCCCCTGCGCGCCCTCCCTCGGGGACGGAGTTTTCCCTGCGCGCCCTACCTCGGGGACGGAGTTTCCCCTGCACGCCCTCCCTCGGGGACTTAGTTTCCCCAGCGCGCCCTACCTCGGAAACGGAGTTTCCCCTGCGCGACCTCCCTCGGGGACGGAGTTTTCCCTGCGCGCCCTCCCTCGGGGACGGAGTTTCCCCTGCGCGCCCCCTCCAAAGGGGACGGCGTTTCCCCTGCGTGCCCTCCCAAGGGGACGGAGTTTCCCCTGCGCGCGATCCCAAGGGGACGGAGTTTCCCCTGCGCGCCCTCCCTCGGGGACGGAGTTTCCCCTGCGCGCCCTCTCTCGGGGTTGGAGTTTCCCCTGCGGGCCCTCCCTCGGGGACGGAGCTTCCCCTGCGCTCCCTCCCTCGGGGATGGAGTTTCCCTTGCGCGACCCCTCCCAAGGGGACAGCGTTTCCCCTGCGTGCCCTCCCAAGGGGACGGAGTTTCCCCTGCGCGCCCTCCCTCGGGGACGGAGTTTCCCCTGCGCGCCCTCCCTCGGGGACGGAGTTTCCCCTGCGCGCCCTCCCTCGGGGACGGAGTTTCCCCTGCGCGCCCTCCCGAGGGGACGGAGTTTCCCCTGCGCGCCCCACCTCGGGGACGGAGTTTCCCCTGCGCGCCCTCCCTCGGGGACTGAGTTTCCCCTGCGCGCCCTCCCTCGGGGACAGAGTTTCCCCTGCGCGCCCTCCCAAGGGGACGGAGTTTCCCCTGCGCGCCCTACCTCGGGGACGGAGTTTCCCCTGCGCTCCCTCCCTCGGGGACGGAGTTTCCCCTGCGCGCCCTCCCTCGGGGACAGAGTTTCCCCTGCGCGCCCTCGCTCGGGGACGGAGTTTCCCCTGCGCGCCCTCCCTCGGGGACGGAGTTTCCCCTGCGCGCCCTCCCTCGGGGACGGAGTTTCCCCTGCGCGCCCTCCCTTGGGGACGGAGTTTCCCCTACGCGCCCCCTCCCAAGGGGACGGAGTTTCCACTGCGCGCCCTCCCTCGGGGACGGAGTTTCCCCTGCGCGCCCTCCCTCGGGGACGGAGTTTCCCCTGCACGCCCTCCCTCGGGGACGGAGTTTCCCCTGCGCGCCCTCCCTCGGGGACGGAGTTTCCCCAGCGCGCCCTACCTCGGGGACGGAGTTTCCCCTGCGCGCCCTCCCTCGGGGACGGAGTTTCCCCTGCGCGCCCTCCCTCGGGGACGGAGTTTCCCCTGCGTGCCCTCCCTCGGGGACGGAGTTTCCCCTGCGCGCCCTCCCGAGGGGACGGCGTTTCCCCTGCGAGCCCTCCCGAGGGGACGGAGTTTCCCCTGCACGCCCTCCCTCGCGGACGGAGTTTCCCCTCCGCGCCCTCCCGAGGGGACGGAGTTTAACCTGCGCGCCCTCCCAAGGGGACGGCGTTTCCCCTGCGTGCCCTCCCGAGGGGACGGCGTTTCCCCTGCGAGCCCTCCCGAGGGGACGGAGTTTCCCTTGCGCGCCCTCCCTCGGGGACGGAGTTTCCCCTGTGCGCCCTCCCTCGGGGACAGAGTTTCCCCAGCGCGCCCTCCCTCGGGGACGGAATTTCCCCTGCGCGCCTTTCCCTCGGGGACGGAGTTTCCCCTGCGCGCCCTCCCTCGGGGACGGAGTTTCCCCTGCGCGCCCTTCCTCGGGGTCGGAGTTTCCCCTGCGCCCCCCCTCCCAAGGGGACGGAGTTTCCCCTGCGCGCCCTCCTTCGGGGACGGAGTTTCCCCTGCGCGCCCTCCCTCGGGGACGGAGTTTCCCCTGCGCGCCCTCCCTCGGGGACGGAGTTTCCCTTGCGCGCCCTCCCGAGGGGACGGAGTTTCCCCTGCGCGCCCCACCTCGGGGACGGAGTTTCCCCTGCGCGCCCTCCCTCGGGGACGGAGTTTCCCCTGCGCGCCCTCCCAAGGGGATGGCTTTTCCCCTGCGCGCCCTCCCAAGGGGACGGAGTTTCCCCTGCGCGCCCTACCTCGGGGACGGAGTTTCCCCTGCGCGCCTTCCCTCGGGGACGGAGTTTCCTCTTCGCGCCCTCCCTCGGGGACGGAGTTTCCCCTGCGCGCCCTCCCTCGGGGACGGAGTTTCCCCTGCGTGCCCTCCCTCGGGGACAGAGTTTCCCCTGCGCTCCCTCCCGAAGGGACGGAGTTTCCCCTGCGCGCCCTCCCGAGGGTCGGAGTTTCCCCTGCGCGCCCTCCCTCGGGGACGGAGTTTCCCCTGCGCGCCCTCTCTCGGGGACGGAGTTTCCCTTGCGCGCCCTCCCTCGGGGACGGAGTTTCCCCAGCGCGCCCTCCCTCGAGGACGGAGTTTCTCCTGCGCGCCCTCCCTCGGGGACGGAGTTTCCCCTGCGCGCCCTCCCTCGGGGACGGAGTTTCCCCTACGCGCCCCCTCCCAAGAAGACGGAATTTCCCCTGCGCGCCCTCCCTCGGGGACGGAGTTTTCCCTGCGCGCCCTACCTCGGGGACGGAGTTTCCCCTGCACGCCCTCCCTCGGGGACTTAGTTTCCCCAGCGCGCCCTACCTCGGAAACGGAGTTTCCCCTGCGCGACCTCCCTCGGGGACGGAGTTTTCCCTGCGCGCCCTCCCTCGGGGACGGAGTTTCCCCTGCGCGCCCCCTCCAAAGGGGACGGCGTTTCCCCTGCGTGCCCTCCCAAGGGGACGGAGTTTCCCCTGCGCGCGATCCCAAGGGGACGGAGTTTCCCCTGCGCGCCCTCCCTCGGGGACGGAGTTTCCCCTGCGCGCCCTCCCAAAGGGACGGAGTTTCCCCTGCGCGCCCTCCCAAGGGGACGGCATTTCCCCTGCGCACCCTCCCAAGGGGACGGAGTTTACCCTGCGCGCCCTCTCTCGGGGTTGGAGTTTCCCCTGCGCGCCCTCCCTCGGGGACGGAGCTTCCCCTGCGCGCCCTCCCTCGGGGATGGAGTTTCCCCTGCGCGCCCCTCCCAAGGGGACGGAATTTCCCCTGCGCGCCCTACCTCGGGGACGGAGTTTCCCCTGCACGCCCTCCCTCGGGGACTTAGTTTCCCCAGCGCGCCCTACCTCGGAAACGGAGTTTCCCCTGCGCGACCTCCCTCGGGGACGGAGTTTTCCCTGCGCGCCCTCCCTCGGGGACGGAGTTTCCCCTGCGCGCCCTCCCTCGGGGACGGAGTTTCCCCTGCGCGCCCCCTCCAAAGGGGACGGCGTTTCCCCTGCGTGCCCTCCCAAGAGGACGGAGTTTCCCCTGCGCGCCCTCCCTCGGGGACGGAGTTTCCCCTGCTCGCCCTCCCAAAGGGACGGAGTTTCCCCTGCGCGCCCTCCCAAGGGGACGGCATTTCCCCTGCGCACCCTCCCAAGGGGACGGAGTTTACCCTGCGCGCCCTCTCTCGGGGACGGCGTTTCCCCTGCGCGCCCTCCCAAGGGGAAATAGTTTCCCCTGCGCGCCCTCCCAAGGGGACGGAGTTTCCACTGCGCGCCCTCCCAAGGGGACGGCGTTTCCCCTGCGTGCCCTCCCAAGGGGACGGAGTTTCCCCTGTGCGCCCTCCCAAGGGGACGGAGTTTCCCCTGCGCGCCCTCCCTCGGGGACGGAGTTTCCCCTGCGCGCCCTCCCAAGGGGATGGCGTTTCCCCTGCGCGCCCTCCCAAGGGGACGGAGTTTCCCCTGCGCGCCCTCCCTCGGGGATGGAGTTTCCCCTTCGCGCCCTCCCTCGGGGACGGAGTTTCCCCTGCGCGCCCCTCCCTCGGGGACGGAGTTTCCCCTGCGCGCCGTCCCTCGGGGACGGAGTTTCCCCTGCGCTCCCTCCCGAGGGGACGGAGTTTCCCCTGCGCGCCCTCCCTCAGGGACGGAGTTTCCCCTGCACGCCCTCTCTCGGGGACGGAGTTTTTCTTGCGCGCCCTCCCTCGGGGACGGAGTTTCCCCAGCGCGCCCTCCCTCGGGGACGGAGTTTCCCCTGCGCGCCCTCCCTCGGGGACGGAGTTTCCCCTGCGCGCCCTCCCTCGGGGACGGAGTTTCCCCTGCGCGCCCTCCCTCGGGGACGGAGTTTCCCCTACGCGCCCCCTCCCAAGGGGACGGAGTTTCCCCTGCGCGCCCTCCCTCGGGGACGGAGTTTCCCCTGCGCGCCCTACCTCGGGGACGGAGTTTCCCCTGCACGCCCTCCCTCGGGGACGGAGTTTCCCCAGCGCGCCCTACCTCGGGGACGGAGTTTCCCCTGCGCGCCCTCCCTCGGACACGGAGTTTCCCCTGCGCGCCCTCCCTCGGGGACGGAGTTTCCCCTGCGCGACCCCTCCCAAGGGGACGGCGTTTCCCCTGCGTGCCCTCCCAAGGGGACGGAGTTTCCCCTGCGCGACCTCCCAAGGGGATGGAGTTTCCCCTGCGCGCCCTCACTCGGGGACGGAGTTTCCCCTGCTCGCCTTCCCAAGGGGACGGAGTTTCCCCTGCGCGCCCTCCCAAGGGGACGGCATTTCCCCTGCGCGCCCTCCCAAGGGGACGGAGTTTCCCCTGCGCGCCTTCTCTCGGGGACGGAGTTTTCCCTGCGCGCCCTCTCTCGGGGACCGAGCTTCCCCTGCGCGCCCTCCCTCGCGGATGGAGTTTCCCCTGCGCGCCCCCTCCCAAGGGGACGGCGTTTCCCCTGCGTGCCCTCCCAAGGGGACGGAGTTTCCCTGCGTGCCCTCCCAAGGGGATGGAGTTTCCCCTGCGCGCCCTCCCTCGGGGACGGAGTTTCCCCTGCGCGCCCTCCCAAGGGGAAAGAGTTTCCCCTGCGCGCCCTCCCAAGGGGACGGAGTTTCCACTGCGCGCCCTCCCTCGGGGACGGAGTTTCCCCTGCGCGCCCTCCCTCGGGGACGGCGTTTCCCCCTGCGCGCCCTCCCTCGGGGACGGAGTTTCCCCTGCGCGCCCTCCCTCGGGGACGGAGTTTCCCCTACGCACCCTACCTCGGTGACGGAGTTTCCCCTGCACGCCCTCCCTCGGGGATGGAGTTTCCCCAGCGCGCCCTACCTCGGGGACGGAGTTTCCCCTGCGCGCCCTCCCTCGGGGACGGAGTTTCCCCTGCGCGCCCTCCCTCGGGGACGGAGTTTCCCCTGCGCGCCCCCTCCAAAGGGGACGGCGTTTCCCCTGCGTGCCCTCCCAAGAGGACGGAGTTTCCCCTGCGCGCCCTCCCTCGGGGACGGAGTTTCCCCTGCTCGCCCTCCCAAAGGGACGGAGTTTCCCCTGCGCGCCCTCCCAAGGGGACGGCATTTCCCCTGCGCACCCTCCCAAGGGGACGGAGTTTACCCTGCGCGCCCTCTCTCGGGGACGGCGTTTCCCCTGCGCGCCCTCCCAAGGGGAAATAGTTTCCCCTGCGCGCCCTCCCAAGGGGACGGAGTTTCCACTGCGCGCCCTCCCAAGGGGACGGCGTTTCCCCTGCGTGCCCTCCCAAGGGGACGGAGTTTCCCCTGTGCGCCCTCCCAAGGGGACGGAGTTTCCCCTGCGCGCCCTCCCTCGGGGACGGAGTTTCCCCTGCGCGCCCTCCCAAGGGGATGGCGTTTCCCCTGCGCGCCCTCCCAAGGGGACGGAGTTTCCCCTGCGCGCCCTCCCTCGGGGATGGAGTTTCCCCTTCGCGCCCTCCCTCGGGGACGGAGTTTCCCCTGCGCGCCCTCCCTCGGGGACGGAGTTTCCCCTGCGCGCCGTCCCTCGGGGACGGAGTTTCCCCTGCGCTCCCTCCCGAGGGGACGGAGTTTCCCCTGCGCGCCCTCCCTCAGGGACGGAGTTTCCCCTGCACGCCCTCTCTCGGGGACGGAGTTTTTCTTGCGCGCCCTCCCTCGGGGACGGAGTTTCCCCAGCGCGCCCTCCCTCGGGGACGGAGTTTCCCCTGCGCGCCCTCCCTCGGGGACGGAGTTTCCCCTGCGCGCCCTCCCTCGGGGACGGAGTTTCCCCTGCGCGCCCTCCCTCGGGGACGGAGTTTCCCCTACGCGCCCCCTCCCAAGGGGACGGAGTTTCCCCTGCGCGCCCTCCCTCGGGGACGGAGTTTCCCCTGCGCGCCCTACCTCGGGGACGGAGTTTCCCCTGCACGCCCTCCCTCGGGGACGGAGTTTCCCCAGCGCGCCCTACCTCGGGGACGGAGTTTCCCCTGCGCGCCCTCCCTCGGACACGGAGTTTCCCCTGCGCGCCCTCCCTCGGGGACGGAGTTTCCCCTGCGCGACCCCTCCCAAGGGGACGGCGTTTCCCCTGCGTGCCCTCCCAAGGGGACGGAGTTTCCCCTGCGCGACCTCCCAAGGGGATGGAGTTTCCCCTGCGCGCCCTCACTCGGGGACGGAGTTTCCCCTGCTCGCCTTCCCAAGGGGACGGAGTTTCCCCTGCGCGCCCTCCCAAGGGGACGGCATTTCCCCTGCGCGCCCTCCCAAGGGGACGGAGTTCCCCCTGCGCGCCTTCTCTCGGGGACGGAGTTTTCCCTGCGCGCCCTCTCTCGGGGACCGAGCTTCCCCTGCGCGCCCTCCCTCGCGGATGGAGTTTCCCCTGCGCGCCCCCTCCCAAGGGGACGGCGTTTCCCCTGCGTGCCCTCCCAAGGGGACGGAGTTTCCCTGCGTGCCCTCCCAAGGGGATGGAGTTTCCCCTGCGCGCCCTCCCTCGGGGACGGAGTTTCCCCTGCGCGCCCTCCCAAGGGGAAAGAGTTTCCCCTGCGCGCCCTCCCAAGGGGACGGAGTTTCCACTGCGCGCCCTCCCTCGGGGACGGAGTTTCCCCTGCGCGCCCTCCCTCGGGGACGGCGTTTCCCCTGCGCGCCCTCCCTCGGGGACGGAGTTTCCCCTGCGCGCCCTCCCTCGGGGACGGAGTTTCCCCTACGCACCCTACCTCGGTGACGGAGTTTCCCCTGCACGCCCTCCCTCGGGGATGGAGTTTCCCCAGCGCGCCCTACCTCGGGGACGGAGTTTCCCCTGCGCGCCCTCCCTCGGGGACGGAGTTTCCCCTGCGCGCCCTCCCTCGGGGACGGAGTTTCCCCTGTGCGCCCCCTCCCAAGGGGACGGCGTTTCCCCTGCGTGCCCTCCCAAGGGGACGGAGTTTCCCCTGCGCGCCCTCCCAAGGGGACGGAGTTTCCCCTGCGCGCCCTCCCTCGGGGACGGAGTTTCCCCTGCATGCCCTCCCAAGGGGACAGAGTATCCCCTGCGTGCCCTCCTAAGGGGACGGCATTTCCCCTGCACACCCTCCCAAGGGGACGGAGTTTCCGCTGCGTGTCCTCTCTCGGGGACGGAGTTTCCCCTGCGCACCCTCCCTCGGGGACGGAGCTTCCCCTGTGCACCCTCCCTCAGGGATGGAGTTTCCCCTACGCGCCCCCTCCCAAGGGGACGGAGTTTCCCCTGCGCGCCCTCCCTCGGGGACGGAGTTTCCCCTGCGCGCCCTACCTCGGGGACGGAGTTTCCCCTGCACGCCCTCCCTCGGGGACGGAGTTTCCCCAGCGCGCCCTACCTCGGGGACGGAGTTTCCCCTGCGCGCCCTCCCTCGGACACGGAGTTTCCCCTGCGCGCCCTCCCTCGGGGACGGAGTTTCCCCTGCGCGACCCCTCCCAAGGGGACGGCGTTTCCCCTGCGTGCCCTCCCAAGGGGACGGAGTTTCCCCTGCGCGCCCTCCCAAGGGGATGGAGTTTCCCCTGCGCGCCCTCCCTCGGGGACGGAGTTTCCCCTGCTCGCCTTCCCAAGGGGACGGTTTTTCCCCTGCGCGCCCTCCCAAGGGGACGGCATTTCCCCTGTGCGCCCTCCCAAGGGGACGGAGTTTCCCCTGCGCGCCTTCTCTCGGGGACGGAGTTTTCCCTGCGCGCCCTCTCTCGGGGACGGAGCTTCCCCTGCGCGCCCTCCCTCGCGGATGGAGTTTCCCCTGCGCGCCCCCCTCCCAAGGGGACGGCGTTTCCCCTGCGTGCCCTCCCAAGGGGACGGAGTTTCCCTGCGTGCCCTCCCAAGGGGATGGAGTTTCCCCTGCGCGCCCTCACTCGGGGACGGAGTTTCCCCTGCGCGCCCTCCCAAGGGGAAAGAGTTTCCCCTGCGCGCCCTCCCAAGGGGACGGAGTTTCCACTGCGCGCCCTCCCTCGGGGACGGAGTTTCCCCTGCGCGCTCTCCCAAGGGGACGGCGTTTCCCCTGCGCGCCCTCCCTCGGGGACGAAGTTTCCCCTGCGCGCCCTCCATCGGGGACGGAGTTTCCCCAGCGCGCCCTCCCTCGGGGACGGAGTTTCCCCTGTGCGCCTTTCCCTCGGGGACGGAGTTTCCCCTGCGCGCCCTCCCTCGGGGACGGAGTTTCCCCTGCGCGCCCTCCCTCGGGGATGGAGTTTCCCCTGCGCCCCCCCTCCCAAGGGGACGGAGTTTCCCCTGCGCGCCCTCCCTCGGGGACGGAGTTTCCCCTGCGCGCCCTCCCGAGGGGACGGAGTTTCCCCTGCGCGCCCCACCTCGGGGACGGAGTTTCCCCTGCACGCCCTCCCTCGGGGACTGAGTTTCCCCTGCGCGCCCTCCCAAGGGGACGGAGTTTCCACTGCGCGCCCTCCCTCGGGGACGGAGTTTCCCCTGCGCGCTCTCCCAAGGGGACGGCGTTTCCCCTGCGCGCCCTCCCTCGGGGACGAAGTTTCCCCTGCGCGCCCTCCATCGGGGACGGAGTTTCCCCAGCGCGCCCTCCCTCGGGGACGGAGTTTCCCCTGCGCGCCTTTCCCTCGGGGACGGAGTTTCCCCTGCGCGCCCTCCCTCGGGGACGGAGTTTCCCCTGCGCGCCCTCCCTCGGGGACGGAGTTTCCCCTGCGCCCCCCCTCCCAAGGGGACGGAGTTTCCCCTGCGCGCCCTCCCTCGGGGATGGAGTTTCCCCTGCGCGCCCTCCCTCGGGGACGGAGTTTCCCCTGCGCGCCCTCCCTCGGGGACGGGAGTTTCCCCTGCGCGCCCTCCCGAGGGGACGGAGTTTCCCCTGCGCGCCCCACCTCGGGGACGGAGTTTCCCCTGCGCGCCCTCCCTCGGGGACTGAGTTTCCCCTGCGCGCCCTCCCAAGGGGATGGCGTTTCCCCTGTGCGCCCTCCCAAGGGGACGGAGTTTCCCCTGCGCGCCCTACCTCGGGGACGGAGTTTTCCCTGCGCTCCCTCCCTCGGGGACGGAGTTTCCCCTTTGCGCCCTCCCTCGGGGACGGAGTTTCCCCTGCGCGCCCTCCCTCGGGGACAGAGTTTCCCCTGCGCGCCCTCCCTCGGGGACGGAGTTTCCCCTGCGCTCCCTCCCGAGGGGTCGGAGTTTCCCCTGCGCGCCCTCCCGAGGGTCGGAGTTTCCCCTGCGCGCCCTCCCTTGGGGACGGAGTTTCCCCTGCGCGTCCTCTCTCGGGGACGGAGTTTCCCTTGCGCGCCCTCCCTCGGGGACGGAGTTTCCCCAGCGTGCCCTCCCTCGAGGACGGAGTTTCCCCTGCGCGCCCTCCCTCGGGGACGGAGTTTCCCCTGCACGCCCTCCCTCGGGGACGGAGTTTCCCCTGCGCGCCCTCCCTCGGGGACGGAGTTTCCCCTACGCACCCTACCTCGGTGACGGAGTTTCCCCTGCACGCCCTCCCTCGGGGATGGAGTTTCCCCAGCGCGCCCTACCTCGGGGACGGAGTTTCCCCTGCGCGCCCTCCCTCGGGGACGGAGTTTCCCCTGCGCGCCCTCCCTCGGGGACGGAGTTTCCCCTGTGCGCCCCCTCCCAAGACACGGCGTTTCCCCTGCGTGCCCTCCCAAGGGGACGGAGTTTCCCCTGCGCGCCCTCCCAAGGGGACGGAGTTTCCCCTGCGCGCCCTCCCTCGGGGACGGAGTTTCCCCTGCATGCCCTCCCAAGGGGACAGAGTATCCCCTGCGCGCCCTCCTAAGGGGACGGCATTTCCCCTGCGCACCCTCCCAAGGGGACGGAGTTTCCACTGCGTGTCCTCTCTCGGGGACGGAGTTTCCCCTGCGCACCCTCCCTCGGGGACGGAGCTTCCCCTGTGCACCCTCCCTCAGGGATGGAGTTTCCCCTGCGCGCCCCCTCCCAAGGGGACGGCGTTTCCCCTGCGTGCCCTCCCAAGGGGACGGAGTTTCCCCTGCGCGCCCTCCCAAGGGGACGGAGTTTCCCTGCGCGCCCTCCCTCGGGGACGGAGTTTCCCCTGCTCGCCTTCCCAAGGGGACGGTTTTTCCCCTGCGCGCCCTCCCAAGGGGACGGCATTTCCCCTGTGCGCCCTCCCAAGGGGACGGAGTTTCCCCTGCGCGCCTTCTCTCGGGGACGGAGTTTTCCCTGCGCGCCCTCTCTCGGGGACGGAGCTTCCCCTGCGCGCCCTCCCTCGCGGATGGAGTTTCCCCTGCGCGCCCCCTCCCAAGGGGACGGCGTTTCCCCTGCGTGCCCTCCCAAGGGGACGGAGTTTCCCTGCGTGCCCTCCCAAGGGGATGGAGTTTCCCCTGCGCGCCCTCACTCGGGGACGGAGTTTCCCCTGCGCGCCCTCCCAAGGGGAAAGAGTTTCCCCTGCGCGCCCTCCCAAGGGGACGGAGTTTCCACTGCGCGCCCTCCCTCGGGGACGGAGTTTCCCCTGCGCGCTCTCCCAAGGGGACGGCGTTTCCCCTGCGCGCCCTCCCTCGGGGACGAAGTTTCCCCTGCGCGCCCTCCATCGGGGACGGAGTTTCCCCAGCGCGCCCTCCCTCGGGGACGGAGTTTCCCCTGTGCGCCTTTCCCTCGGGGACGGAGTTTCCCCTGCGCGCCCTCCCTCGGGGACGGAGTTTCCCCTGCGCGCCCTCCCTCGGGGACGGAGTTTCCCCTGCGCCCCCCCCTCCCAAGGGGACGGAGTTTCCCCTGCGCGCCCTCCCTCGGGGACGGAGTTTCCCCTGCGCGCCCTCCCGAGGGGACGGAGTTTCCCCTGCGCGCCCCACCCTCGGGGACGGAGTTTCCCCTGCACGCCCTCCCTCGGGGACTGAGTTTCCCCCTGCGCGCCCTCCCAAGGGGACGGAGTTTCCCACTGCGGCGCCCTCCCTCGGGGACGGAGTTTCCCCTGCGCGCTCTCCCAAGGGGACGGCGTTTCCCCCTGCGCGCCCTCCCTCGGGGACGAAGTTTCCCCCTGCGCGCCCTCCATCGGGGACGGAGTTTCCCCAGCGCGCCCTCCCTCGGGGACGGAGTTTCCCCTGCGCGCCTTTCCCTCGGGGACGGAGTTTCCCCTGCGCGCCCCTCCCTCGGGGACGGAGTTTCCCCTGCGCGCCCTCCCTCGGGGACGGAGTTTCCCCTGGCGCCCCCCCTCCCAAGGGGACGGAGTTTCCCCTGCGCGCCCTCCCTCGGGGATGGAGTTTCCCCTGCGCGCCCTCCCTCGGGGACCGGAGTTTCCCCTGCGCGCCCTCCCTCGGGGACGGAGTTTCCCCCTGCGCGCCCCTCCCGAGGGGACGGAGTTTCCCCTGCGCGCCCCACCTCGGGGACGGAGTTTCCCCTGCGCGCCTCCCTCGGGGACTGAGTTTCCTCCTGCGCGCCCTCCCCAAGGGGATGGCGTTTCCCCCTGTGCGCCCTCCCAAGGGGACGGAGTTTCCCCCTGCGCGCCCTACCTCGGGGACGGAGTTTCCCCCTGCGCTCCCTCCCTCGGGGACGGAGTTTCCCCTTTGCGCCCTCCCTCGGGGACGGAGTTTCCCCTGCGCGCCCTCCCTCGGGGACAGAGTTTCCCCCTGCGCGCCCTCCCTCGGGGACGGAGTTTCCCCTGCGCTCCCTCCCGAGGGGTCGGAGTTTCCCCTGCGCGCCCTCACGAGGGGTCGGAGTTTCCCCCTGCGCGCCCTCTCCCTTGGGGACGGAGTTTCCCCTGCGCGTCCTCTCTCCGGGGACGGAGTTTCCCTTGCGCGCCCTCCCTCGGGGACGGAGTTTCCCCAGCGTGCCCTCCCTCGAGGACGGAGTTTCCCCCTGCGCGCCCTCCCTCGGGGACGGAGTTTCCCCTGCACGCCCTCCCTCGGGGACGGAGTTTCCCCTGCGCGCCCTCCCTCGGGGACGGAGTTTCCCCTACGCACCCTACCTCGGTGACGGAGTTTCCCCTGCACGCCCTCACCTCGGGGATGGAGTTTCCCCAGCGCGCCCTACCTCGGGGACGGAGTTTCCCCTGCGCGCCCTCCCTCGGGGACGGGAGTTTCCCCTGCGCGCCCTCCCTCGGGGACGGAGTTTCCCCCTGTGCGCCCCCTCCCAAGACACGGCGTTTCCCCTGCGTGCCCTCCCAAGGGGACGGAGTTTCCCCCTGCGCGCCCTCCCAAGGGGACGGAGTTTCCCCTGCGGGGGACGGAGTTTCCCCTGCGCGCCTCCCTCGGGGACGGAGTTTCCCCTGCATGCCCTCCCAAGGGGACAGAGTATCCCCTGCGCGCCCTCCTAAGGGGACGGCATTTCCCCTGCGCACCCTCCCAAGGGGACGGAGTTTCCACTGCGTGTCCTCTCTCGGGGACGGAGTTTCCCCTGCGCACCCTCCCTCGGGGACGGAGCTTCCCCTGTGCACCCTCCCTCAGGATGGAGTTTCCCCTGCGCGCCCCCTCCCAAGGGGACGGCGTTTCCCCTGCGTGCCCTCCCAAGGGGACGGAGTTTCCCCTGCGCGCCCTCCCAAGGGGACGGAGTTTCCCTGCGCGCCCTCCCTCGGGGACGGAGTTTCCCCTGCGCGCCCTCCCAAGGGGATGGCCTTTCCCCTGCGCGCCCTCCCAAGGGGACGGAGTTTCCCCTGCGCGCCCTACCTCGGGGACGGAGTTTCCCCTGCGCGCCCTCCCTCTGGGACAGAGTTTCCCCTTCGCGCCCCTCCCTCGGGGACGGAGTTTCCCCTGCGCGCCCTCCCTCGGGGACGGAGTTTCCCCTGCGCGCCCTCCCCCGGGGATGGAGTTTCCCCTGCGCTCCCTCCCGAGGGGACGGAGTTCCCCCTGCGCGCCCTCCTGAGGGTCGGAGTTTCTTCTGCGCGCCCTCCCTCGGGGACGGAGTTTCCCTGCGCGCCCTCTCTCGGGGACGGAGTTTCCCTTGCGCGCCCTCCCTCGGGGACGAAGTTTCCCCAGCGCGCCCTCCCTCGGGGACGGAGTTTCCCCTGCGCGCCCTACCTCGGGGACGGAGTTTTCCCTGCGCGCCCTCCCTCGGGGACGGAGTTTCCCCTGCGCGCCCTCCCTCGGGGACGGAGTTTCCCCTGCGCGGCCCCCTCCCAAGGGGACGGCGTTTTTCCTGCGTGCCCTCCCAAGGGGACAGAGTTTCCCCTGCGCGCCCTCCCAAGGGGACGGCATTTCCCCTGCGCGCCCTCCCAAGGGGACGGAGTTTCCCCTGCGCGCCCTCTCTCGGGGACGGAGTTTCCCCTGCGCGCCCTCCCTCGGGGACGGAGCTTCCCCTGCGCGCCCTCCCTCGAGGATGGAGTTTCCCTTGCGTGCCCCCTCCCAAGGGGACGGCGTTTCCCCTGCGTGCCCTCCCAAGGGCACGGAGTTTCCCCTGCGCGCCCTCCCAAGGGGACGGAGTTTCCCCTGCGCGCCCTCTCTCGGGGACGGAGTTTCCCATGCGTGCCCTCCCAAGGGGACGGAGTTTCCCCTGCGCGCCCTCCTTCGGGGACGGAGTTTCCCCTGCGCGCCTACCCAAGGGGACGGAGTTTCCCCTGCGAGCCCTCCCTCGGGGACGGAGTTTCCCCTGCGAGCCCTCTCTCGGGGACGGAGTTTCCCATGCGTGCCCTCTCAAGGGGACGGAGTTTCCCCTGCGTGCCCTCCCAAGGGGACGGAGTTTTCCCCTGCGCGCCCTTTCAAGGGGACGGAGTTTACCCTGCGCGCCCTCCCTCGGGGACGGAGTTTCCCCCTGCGCGCCCTCCCAGGGGGACAGAGTTTCCCCTGCGCGCCCTCTCAAGGGGACGGCATTTCCCCTGCGCGCCCTCCCAAGGGGACGGAGTTTCCCCTGCGCGCCCTCTCTCGGCGACGGAGTTTCCCCTGCGCGCCCTCCCGAGGGTCGGAGTTTCCCCTGCGCGCCCCTCCCTCGGGGACGGAGTTTCCCCTGCGCGCCCTCTCTCGGGGACGGAGTTTCCCTTGCGCGCCCTCCCTCGGGGACGAAGTTTCCTCAGCGCGCCCTCCCTCGGGGACGGAGTTTCCCCTGCGTGCCCTCCCTCGGGGACGGAGTTTCCCCTGCGCGCCCTCCCTCGGGGACGGAGTTTCCCCTGCATGCCCTCCCTCGGGGACGGAGTTTCCCCAGCGCGCCCTCCCTCGGGGGCGGAGTTTCCCCTACGCGCCCCCTCCCAAGGGGACGGAGTTTCCCCTGCGCGCCCTCCCTCGGGGACGGAGTTTCCCCTGCGCGCCCTACCTCGGGGACGGAGTTTCCCCTGCACGCCCTCCCTCGGGGACGGAGTTTCCCCAGCGCGCCCTACCTCGGGGACGGAGTTTCCCCTGCGCGCCCTCCCTCGGGGACGGAGTTTCCCCTGCGCGCCCTCCCTCGGGGACGGAGTTTCCCCTGCGCGCCCCCTCCCAAGGGGACGGAGTTTCCCCTGCGCGCCCTCCCTCGGGGACGGAGTTTCCCCTGCGCGCCCCTCCCAAGGGGACGGAGTTTCCCCTGCGCGCCCTCCCAAGGGGATGGCGTTTCCCCTGCGCGCCCTCCCAAGGGGAAAGGAGTTTACCCTGCGCGCCCTCTCTCGGGGACGGAGTTTCCCTGCGCGCCCTCCCTCGGGGACGGAACTTCCCCTGCGCGCCCTCCCTCGGGGATGGAGTTTCCCCTGCGCGCCCCCTCCCAAGGGGACGGCGTTTCCCCTGCGTGCCCTCTCGGGGACGGAGTTTCCCCTGCGCGCCCTCCCTCGGGGACGGAGCTTCCCCTGCGCGCCCTCCCTCGGGGATGGAGTTTCCCCTGCGCGCCCCCTCCCAAGGGACGGCGTTTCCCCTGCGTGCCCTCCCAAGGGGACGGAGTTTCCCCTGCGCGCCCTCCCAAGGGGACGGAGTTTCCCCTGCGCGCTCTCTCTCGGGGACGGAGTTTCCCATGCGTGCCCTCCCAAGGGGACGGAGTTTCCCCTGCGCGCCCTCCCTCGGGGACGGAGTTTCCCCTGCGCGCCTACCCAAGGGGACGGAGTTTCCCCTGCGAGCCCTCCCTCGGGGACGGAGTTTCCCCTGCGCGCCCTCTCTCGGGGACGGAGTTTCCCATGCGTGCCCTCCCAAGGGGACGGAGTTTCCCCTGCGTGTCCTCCCAAGGGGAGGAGTTTCCCCTGCGCGCCCTCCCAAGGGGACGGCGTTTCCCCTGCGCGCCCTCCCTCGGGGACGGAGTTTCCCCTGCGCGCCCTCCCTCGGGGACGGAGTTTCCCCTGCGCGCCCTCCCTCGGGGACGGAGTTTCCCCTGCGCGCCCCCTCCCAAGGGGACGGAGTTTCCCCTGCGCGCCCTCCCTCGGGGACGGAGTTTCCCCTTGCGCGCCCTCCCAAGGGGACGGAGTTTCCCCTGCGCGCCCTCCCAAGGGGATGGCATTTCCCCTGCGCGCCCTCCCAAGGGGAAAGGAGTTTACCCTGCGCGCCCTCTCTCGGGGACGGAGTTTCCCCTGCGCGCCCTCCCTCGGGGACGGAGCTTCCCCTGCGCGCCCACCCTCGGGGATGGAGTTTCCCCTGCGCGCCCCCTCCCAAGGGGACGGCGTTTCCCCTGCGTGCCCTCCCAAGGGGACGGAGTTTCCCCTGCGCGCCCTCCCAAGGGGACAGAGTTTCCCCTGCGCGCTCTCTCTCGGGGACGGAGTTTCCCATGCGTGCCCTCCCAAGGGGACGGAGTTTTCCCCTGCGCGCCCTCCCTCGGGGACGGAGTTTCCCCTGCGCGCCTACCCAAGGGGAGGAGTTTCCCCTGCGCGCCCTCCCAAGGGGACGGCGTTTCCCCTGCGCGCCCTCCCTCGGGGACGGAGTTTCCCCTGCGCGCCCTCCCTCGGGGACGGAGTTTCCCCTGCGCGCCCTCCCTCGGGGACGGAGTTTCCCCTGCGCGCCCCCTCCCAAGGGGACGGAGTTTTCCCCTGCGCGCCCTCCCTCGGGGACGGAGTTTCCCCTGCGCGCCCTCCCAAGGGGACGGAGTTTCCCCTGCGCGCCCTCCCAAGGGGATGGCATTTCCCCTGCGCGCCTCCCAAGGGGAAAGGAGTTTCCCCTGCGCGCCCCCTCCCAAGGGGACGGCGTTTCCCCTGCGCGCCCTCCCTCGGGGACGGAGCTTCCCCTGCGCGCCCTCCCTCGGGGATGGAGTTTTCCCCTGCGCGCCCTCTCCCCAAGGGGACGGCGTTTCCCCTGCGTGCCCTCCCAAGGGGACGGAGTTTCCCCTGCGTGCCTACCCAAGGGGACGGAGTTTCCCCTGCGAGCCCTCCCTCGGGGACGGAGTTTCCCCTGCGCGCCCTCTCTCATGGGACGGAGTTTCCCATGCGTGCCCTCCCAAGGGGACGGAGTTTCCCCTGCGTGTCCTCCCAAGGGGACGGAGTTTCCCCTGCGCGCCCTCCCAAGGGGACGGAGTTTCCCCTGCGCGCCCTCCCTCGGGGACGGAGTTTACCCTGCGCGCCCTCCCAAGGGGACGGAGTTTCCCCTGCGCGCCCTCTCTCGGGGACGGAGTTTCCCCTGCGCGCCCTCCCGAGGGTCGGAGTTTCCCCTGCGCGCCCTCCCTTGGGGACGGAGTTTCCCCTGCGCGCCCTCTCTCGGGGACGGAGTTTCCCTTGCGCGCCCTCCCTCGGGGATGATGTTTCCTCAGCGCGCCCTACCTCGGGGACGGAGTTTCCCCTGCGCGCCCTCCCTCGGGGACGGAGTTTCCCCTGCGCGCCCTCCCTCGGGGACGGAGTTTCCCCTGCGCGCCCTCCCTCGGGGGCGGAGTTTCCCCTACGCGCCCCCTCCCAAGGGGACGGAGTTTCCCCTGCGCACCCTCCCTCGGGGACGGAGTTTCCCCTGCGCGCCCTACCTCGGGGACGGAGTTTCCCCTGCACGCCCTCCCTCGGGGACGGAGTTTCCCCAGTGCGCCCTACCTCGGGGACGGAGTTTCCCCTGCGCGCCCCCCTCCCAAGGGGACAACGTTTCCCCTGCGTGTCCTCCCAAGGGGACGGAGTTTCCCCTGCGCGCCCTCCCAAGGGGACGGAGTTTCCCCTGCGCGCCCTCCCTCGGGGACGGAGTTTCCCCTGCGCGCCCTCCCAAGGGGACGGAGTTTCCCCTGCGCGCCCTCCCAAGGGGACGGCATTTCCCCTGCGCGCCCTCCTAAGGGGACGGAGTTTCCCCTGCGCGCCCTCTCTCGGGGACGGAGTTTCCCCTGCGCGCCCTCCCTCGGGGACGGAGCTTCCCCTGCGCGCCCTCCCTCGGGGATGGAGTTTCCCCTGCGCGCCTCCTCCCAAGGGGACGGCGTTTCCCCTGCGTGCCCTCCCAAGGGGACGGAGTTTCCCCTGCGCGCCCTCCCAAGGGGACGGAGTTTCCCCTGCGCGCCCTCTCTCGGGGACGGAGTTTCCCATGCGCGCCCTCCCGAGGGTCGGAGTTTCCCCTGCGCGCCCTCCCAAGGGGACGTAGTTTCCCCTGCGCGCCCTCCCTCGGGGACGGAGTTTCCCCTGCGCGCCCTACCTCGGGGACGGAGTATCCCCTGCACGCCCTCCCTCGGGGACGGAGTTTCCCCAGCGCGCCCTACCTCGGGGACGGAGTTTCCCCTGCGCGCCCTCCCTCGGGGACGGAGTTTCCCCTGCGCGCCCTCCCTCGGGGACGGAGTTTCCCCTGCGCGCCCCCTCCCAAGGGGACGGCGTTTCCCCTGCGTGCCCTCCCAAGGGGACGGAGTTTCCCCTGCGCGCTCTCCCAAGGGGACGGAGTTTCCCCTGCGCGCCCTCCCTCGGGGACGGAGTTTCCCCTGCGCGCCCTCCCAAGGGGACGGAGTTTCCCCTGCGCGCCCTCCCAAGGGGACGGCATTTCCCCTGCGCGCCCTCCCAAGGGGACGGAGTTTCCCCTGCGCGCCCTCTCTCGGGGACGGAGTTTCCCCTGCGCGCCCTCCCTCGGGGACGGAGCTTCCACTGCGCGCCCTCCCTCGGGGATATATTTTCCCCTGCGCGCCCCCTCCCAAGGGGACGGCGTTTCCCCTGCGTGCCCTCCCAAGGGGACGGAGTTTCCCCTGTGCGCCCTCCCTCGGGGACGGAGTTTCCCCTGCGCGCCCTCCCTCGGGGACGGAGTTTCCCCTGCGCGCCCTCCCTCGGGGACGGAGTTTCCCCTACGCGCCCCCTCCCAAGGGGACGGAATTTCCCCTGCGCGCCCTCCCTCGGGGACGGAGTTTTCCCTGCGCGCCCTACCTCGGGGACGGAGTTTCCCCTGCACGCCCTCCCTCGGGGACGGAGTTTCCCCTGCGCGCCCTCCCTCGGGGACCGAGTTTCCCCTGCGTGCCCTCCCTCGGGGACAGAGTTTCCCCTGCGCTCCCTCCCGAGGGGACGGAGTTTCCCCTGCGCGCCCCTCCCGAGGGTCGGAGTTTCCCCTGCGCGCCCTCCCTCGGGGACGGAGTTTCCCCTGCGCGCCCTCTCTCGGGGACGGAGTTTCCCTTGCGCGCCCTCCCTCGGGGACGGAGTTTCCCCAGCGCGCCCTCCCCTCGAGGACGGAGTTTCTCCTGCGCGCCCTCCCTCGGGGACGGAGTTTCCCCTGCGCGCCCTCCCTCGGGGACGGAGTTTCCCCTGCGCGCCCTCCCTCGGGGACGGAGTTTCCCCTACGCGCCCCCTCCCAAGGGGACGGAATTTCCCCTGCGCGCCCTCCCTCGGGGACGGAGTTTTCCCTGCGCGCCCTACCTCGGGGACGGAGTTTCCCCTGCACGCCCTCCCTCGGGGACTTAGTTTCCCCAGCGCGCCCTACCTCGGAAACGGAGTTTCCCCTGCGCGACCTCCCTCGGGGACGGAGTTTTCCCTGCGCGCCCTCCCTCGGGGACGGAGTTTCCCCTGCGCGCCCCCTCCAAAGGGGACGGCGTTTCCCCCTGCGTGCCCTCCCAAGGGGACGGAGTTTCCCCTGCGCGCGATCCCAAGGGGACGGAGTTTCCCCTGCGCGCCCTCCCTCGGGGACGGAGTTTCACCTGCGCGCCCTCCCAAAGGGACGGAGTTTCCCCTGCGCGCCCTCCCAAGGGGACGGCATTTCCCGTGCGCACCCTCCCAAGGGGACGGAGTTTACCCTGCGCGCCCTCTCTCGGGGTTGGAGTTTCCCCTGCGCGCCCTCCCTCGGGGACGGAGCTTCCCCTGCGCGCCCTCCCTCGGGAATGGAGTTTCCCCTGCGCGCCCCTCCCAAGGGGACGGAATTTCCCCTGCGCGCCCTACCCTCGGGGGACGGAGTTTCCCCTGCACGCCCTCCCTCGGGGACTTAGTTTCCCCAGCGCGCCCTACCTCGGAAACGGAGTTTCCCCTGCGCGACCTCCCTCGGGGACGGAGTTTTCCCTGCGCGCCCTCCCTCGGGGACGGAGTTTCCCCTGCGCGCCCCCTCCAAAGGGGACGGCGTTTCCCCTGCGTGCCCTCCCAAGGGGACGGAGTTTCCCCTGCGCGCCCTCCCTCGGGGACGGAGTTTCCCCTGCGCGCCCTCCCAAAGGGACGGAGTTTCCCCTGCGCGCCCTCCCAAGGGGACGGCATTTCCCCTGCGCACCCTCCCAAGGGGACGGAGTTTACCCTGCGCGCCCTCTCTCGGGGTTGGAGTTTCCCCTGCGCGCCCTCCCTCGGGGACGGAGCTTCCCCTGCGCGCCCTCCCTCGGGGACGGAGTTTCCCCAGCGCGCCCTACCTCGGGGACGGAGTTTCCCCTGCGCGCCCTCCCTCGGGGACGGAGTTTCCCCTGCGCGCCCTCCCTCGGGGACGGAGTTTCCCCTGCGCGCCCCCCTCCCAAGGGGACGGCGTTTCCCCTGCGTGCCCTCCCAAGGGGACGGAGTTTCCCCTGCGCGCCCTCCCAAGGGGACGGAGTTCCCCTGCGCGCCCTCCCTCGGGGACGGAGTTTCCCCTGCGCGCCCTCCCAAGGGGACGGAGTTTCCCCTGCGCGCCCTCCCAAGGGGACGGCATTTCCCCTGCGCGCCCTCCCAAGGGGACGGAGTTTCCCCTGCGCGCCCTCTCTCGGGGACGGAGTTTCCCCTGCGCGCCCTCCCTCGGGGACGGAGCTTCCACTGCGCGCCCTCCCTCGGGGATATATTTTCCCCTGCGCGCCCCCTCCCAAGGGGACGGCGTTTCCCCTGCGTGCCCTCCCAAGGGGACGGAGTTTCCCCTGCGCGCCCTCCCTCGGGGACGGAGTTTCCCCTGCGCGCCCTCCCTCGGGGACGGAGTTTCCCCTGCGCGCCCTCCCGAGGGGACGGAGTTTCCCCTGCGCGCCCCACCTCGGGGACGGAGTTTCCCCTGCGCGCCCTCCCTCAGGGACGAAGTTTCCCCTGCGCGCCCTCCCAAGGGGATTGCTTTTCCCCTGCGCGCCCTCCCAAGGGGACGGAGTTTCCCCTGCGCGCCCTACCTCGGGGACGGAGTTTCCCCTGCGCGCCTTCCCTCGGGGACGGAGTTTCCCCTTCGCGCCCTCCCTCGGGGACGGAGTTTCCCCTGCGCGCCCTCCCTCGGGGACCGAGTTTCCCCTGCGTGCCCTCCCTCGGGGACAGAGTTTCCCCTGCGCTCCCTCCCGAGGGGACGGAGTTTCCCCTGCGCGCCCTCCCGAGGGTCGGAGTTTCCCCTGCGCGCCCTCCCTCGGGGACGGAGTTTCCCCTGCGCGCCCTCTCTCGGGGACGGAGTTTCCCTTGCGCGCCCTCCCTCGGGGACGGAGTTTCCCCAGCGCGCCCTCCCTCGAGGACGGAGTTTCTCCTGCGCGCCCTCCCTCGGGGACGGAGTTTCCCCTGCGCGCCCTCCCTCGGGGACGGAGTTTCCCCTGCGCGCCCTCCCTCGGGGACGGAGTTTCCCCTACGCGCCCCCTCCCAAGGGGACGGAATTTCCCCTGCGCGCCCTCCCTCGGGGACGGAGTTTTCCCTGCGCGCCCTACCTCGGGGACGGAGTTTCCCCTGCACGCCCTCCCTCGGGGACTTAGTTTCCCCAGCGCGCCCTACCTCGGAAACGGAGTTTCCCCTGCGCGACCTCCCTCGGGGACGGAGTTTTCCCTGCGCGCCCTCCCTCGGGGACGGAGTTTCCCCTGCGCGCCCCCTCCAAAGGGGACGGCGTTTCCCCTGCGTGCCCTCCCAAGGGGACGGAGTTTCCCCTGCGCGCGATCCCAAGGGGACGGAGTTTCCCCTGCGCGCCCTCCCTCGGGGACGGAGTTTCCCCTGCGCGCCCTCCCAAAGGGACAGAGTTTCCCCTGCGCGCCCTCCCAAGGGGACGGCATTTCCCGTGCGCACCCTCCCAAGGGGACGGAGTTTACCCTGCGCGCCCTCTCTCGGGGTTGGAGTTTCCCCTGCGCGCCCTCCCTCGGGGACGGAGCTTCCCCTGCGCGCCC
Source organism: Anomaloglossus baeobatrachus (assembly GCF_048569485.1). NCBI lineage: Eukaryota > Metazoa > Chordata > Amphibia > Anura > Aromobatidae > Anomaloglossus > Anomaloglossus baeobatrachus. Next base: position 23,012 of record NW_027443254.1, on the reverse strand, counting down.
TCCCTCGGGGATGGAGTTTCCCCTGCGCGCCCCTCCCAAGGGGACGGAATTTCCCCTGCGCGCCCTACCTCGGGGACGGAGTTTCCCCTGCACGCCCTCCCTCGGGGACTTAGTTTCCCCAGCGCGCCCTACCTCGGAAACGGAGTTTCCCCTGCACGACCTCCCTCGGGGACGCAGTTTTCCCTGCGCGCCCTCCCTCGGGGACGGAGTTTCCCCTGCGCGCCCCCTCCAAAGGGGACGGCGTTTCCCCTGCGTGCCCTCCCAAGGGGACGGAGTTTCCCCTGCGCGCCCTCCCTCGGGGACGGAGTTTCCCCTGCGCGCCCTCCCAAAGGGACGGAGTTTCCCCTGCGCGCCCTCCCAAGGGGACGGCATTTCCCCTGCGCACCCTCCCAAGGGGACGGAGTTTACCCTGCGCGCCCTCTCTCGGGGTTGGAGTTTCCCCTGCGCGCCCTCCCTCGGGGACGGAGCTTCCCCTGCGCGCCCTCCCTCGGGGATGGAGTTTCCCCTGCGCGCCCCTCCCTCGAGGACGGAGTTTCCCCAGCGCGCCCTCCCTCGAGGACGGAGTTTCTCCTGCGCGCCCTCCCTCGGGGACGGAGTTTCCCCTGCGCGCCCTCCCTCGGGGACGGAGTTTCCCCTGCGCGCCCTCCCTCGGGGACGGAGTTTCCCCTACGCGCCCCCTCCCAAGGGGACGGAATTTCCCCTGCGCGCCCTCCCTCGGGGACGGAGTTTTCCCTGCGCGCCCTACCTCGGGGACGGAGTTTCCCCTGCACGCCCTCCCTCGGGGACGGAGTTTCCCCTGCGCGCCCTCCCTCGGGGACCGAGTTTCCCCTGCGTGCCCTCCCTCGGGGACAGAGTTTCCCCTGCGCTCCCTCCCGAGGGGACGGAGTTTCCCCTGCGCGCCCTCCCGAGGGTCGGAGTTTCCCCTGCGCGCCCTCCCTCGGGGACGGAGTTTCCCCTGCGCGCCCTCTCTCGGGGACGGAGTTTCCCTTGCGCGCCCTCCCTCGGGGACGGAGTTTCCCCAGCGCGCCCTCCCTCGAGGACGGAGTTTCTCCTGCGCGCCCTCCCTCGGGGACGGAGTTTCCCCTGCGCGCCCTCCCTCGGGGACGGAGTTTCCCCTGCGCGCCCTCCCTCGGGGACGGAGTTTCCCCTACGCGCCCCCTCCCAAGGGGACGGAATTTCCCCTGCGCGCCCTCCCTCGGGGACGGAGTTTTCCCTGCGCGCCCTACCTCGGGGACGGAGTTTCCCCTGCACGCCCTCCCTCGGGGACTTAGTTTCCCCAGCGCGCCCTACCTCGGAAACGGAGTTTCCCCTGCGCGACCTCCCTCGGGGACGGAGTTTTCCCTGCGCGCCCTCCCTCGGGGACGGAGTTTCCCCTGCGCGCCCCCTCCAAAGGGGACGGCGTTTCCCCTGCGTGCCCTCCCAAGGGGACGGAGTTTCCCCTGCGCGCGATCCCAAGGGGACGGAGTTTCCCCTGCGTGCCCTCCCTCGGGGACAGAGTTTCCCCTGCGCTCCCTCCCGAGGGGACGGAGTTTCCCCTGCGCGCCCTCCCGAGGGTCGGAGTTTCCCCTGCGCGCCCTCCCTCGGGGACGGAGTTTCCCCTGCGCGCCCTCTCTCGGGGACGGAGTTTCCCTTGCGCGCCCTCCCTCGGGGACGGAGTTTCCCCAGCGCGCCCTCCCTCGAGGACGGAGTTTCTCCTGCGCGCCCTCCCTCGGGGACGGAGTTTCCCCTGCGCGCCCTCCCTCGGGGACGGAGTTTCCCCTGCGCGCCCTCCCTCGGGGACGGAGTTTCCCCTACGCGCCCCCTCCCAAGGGGTTGGAATTTCCCCTGCGCGCCCTCCCTCGGGGAAGGAGTTTTCCCTGCGCGCCCTACCTCGGGGACGGAGTTTCCCCTGCACGCCCTCCCTCGGGGACTTAGTTTCCCCAGCGCGCCCTACCTCGGAAACGGAGTTTCCCCTGCGCGACCTCCCTCGGGGACGGAGTTTTCCCTGCGCGCCCTCCCTCGGGGACGGAGTTTCCCCTGCGCGCCCCCTCCAAAGGGGACGGCGTTTCCCCTGCGTGCCCTCCCAAGGGGACGGAGTTTCCCCTGCGCGCGATCCCAAGGGGACGGTGTTTCCCCTGCGCGCCCTCCCTCGGGGACGGAGTTTCCTCTGCGCGCCCTCCCAAAGGGACGGAGTTTCCCCTGCGCGCCCTCCCAAGGGGACGGCATTTCCCGTGCGCACCCTCCCAAGGGGACGGAGTTTACCCTGCGCGCCCTCTCTCGGGGTTGGAGTTTCCCCTGCGCGCCCTCCCTCGGGGACGGAGCTTCCCCTGCGCGCCCTCCCTCGGGGATGGAGTTTCCCCTGCGCGCCCCTCCCAAGGGGACGGAATTTCCCCTGCGCGCCCTACCTCGGGGACGGAGTTTCCCCTGCACGCCCTCCCTCGGGGACTTAGTTTCCCCAGCGCGCCCTACCTCGGAAACGGAGTTTCCCCTGCGCGACCTCCCTCGGGGACGGAGTTTTCCCTGCGCGCCCTCCCTCGGGGACGGAGTTTCCCCTGCGCGCCCCCTCCAAAGGGGACGGCGTTTCCCCTGCGTGCCCTCCCAAGGGGACGGAGTTTCCCCTGCGCGCCCTCCCTCGGGGACGGAGTTTCCCCTGCGCGCCCTCCCAAAGGGACGGAGTTTCCCCTGCGCGCCCTCCCAAGGGGACGGCATTTCCCCTGCGCATCCTCCCAAGGGGACGGAGTTTACCCTGCGCGCCCTCTCTCGGGGTTGGAGTTTCCCCTGCGCGCCCTCCCTCGGGGACGGAGCTTCCCCTGCGCGCCCTCCCTCGGGGATGGAGTTTCCCCTGCGCGCCCCTCCCTCGAGGACGGAGTTTCCCCAGCGCGCCCTCCCTCGAGGACGGAGTTTCTCCTGCGCGCCCTCCCTCGGGGACGGAGTTTCCCCTGCGCGCCCTCCCTCGGGGACGGAGTTTCCCCTGCGCGCCCTCCCTCGGGGACGGAGTTTCCCCTACGCGCCCCCTCCCAAGGGGACGGAATTTCCCCCGCGCCCTCCCTCGGGGACGGAGTTTTCCCTGCGCGCCCTACCTCGGGGACGGAGTTTCCCCTGCACGCCCTCCCTCGGGGACTTAGTTTCCCCAGCGCGCCCTACCTCGGAAACGGAGTTTCCCCTGCGCGACCTCCCTCGGGGACGGAGTTTTCCCTGCGCGCCCTCCCTCGGGGACGGAGTTTCCCCTGCGCGCCCCCTCCAAAGGGGACGGCGTTTCCCCTGCGTGCCCTCCCAAGGGGACGGAGTTTCCCCTGCGCGCGATCCCAAGGGGACGGAGTTTCCCCTGCGCGCCCTCCCTCGGGGACGGAGTTTCCCCTGCGCGCCCTCCCAAATGGACGGAGTTTCCCCTGCGCGCCCTCCCAAGGGGACGGCATTTCCCCTGCGCACCCTCCCAAGGGGACGGAGTTTACCCTGCGCGCCCTCTCTCGGGGTTGGAGTTTCCCCTGCGCGCCCTCCCTCGGGGACGGAGCTTCCCCTGCGCGCCCTCCCTCGGGGATGGAGTTTCCCCTGCGCGCCCCTCCCAAGGGGACGGAATTTCCCCTGCGCGCCCTACCTCGGGGACGGAGTTTCCCCTGCACGCCCTCCCTCGGGGACTTAGTTTCCCCAGCGCGCCCTACCTCGGAAACGGAGTTTCCCCTGAGCGACCTCCCTCGGGGACGGAGTTTTCCCTGCGCGCCCTCCCTCGGGGACGGAGTTTCCCCTGCGCGCCCCCTCCAAAGGGGACGGCGTTTCCCCTGCGTGCCCTCCCAAGGGGACGGAGTTTCCCCTGCGCGCCCTACCTCGGGGACGGAGTTTCCCCTGCGCGCCCTCCCTCGGGGACGGAGTTTCCCCTGCGCGCCCTCCCTCGGGGACGGAGTTTCCCCTGCGCGCCCCCTCCCAAGGGGACGGCGTTTCCCCTGCGTGCCCTCCCAAGGGGACGGAGTTTCCCCTGCGCGCCCTCCCAAGGGGACGGAGTTTCCCCTGCGCGCCCTCCCTCGGGGACGGAGTTTCCCCTGCGCGCCCTCCCAAGGGGACGGAGTTTCCCCTGCGCGCCCTCCCAAGGGGACGGCATTTCCCCTGCGCGCCCTCCCAAGGGGACGGAGTTTCCCCTGCGCGCCCTCTCTCGGGGACGGAGTTTCCCCTGCGCGCCCTCCCTCGGGGACGGAGCTTCCACTGCGCGCCCTCCCTCGGGGATATATTTTCCCCTGCGCGCCCCCTCCCAAGGGGACGGCGTTTCCCCTGCGTGCCCTCCCAAGGGGACGGAGTTTCCCCTGCGCGCCCTCCCTCGGGGACGGAGTTTCCCCTGCGCGCCCTCCCTCGGGGACGGAGTTTCCCCTGCGCGCCCTCCCGAGGGGACGGAGTTTCCCCTGCGCGCCCCACCTCGGGGACGGAGTTTCCCCTGCGCGCCCTCCCTCAGGGACGGAGTTTCCCCTGCGCGCCCTCCCAAGGGGATTGCTTTTCCCCTGCGCGCCCTCCCAAGGGGACGGAGTTTCCCCTGCGCGCCCTACCTCGGGGACGGAGTTTCCCCTGCGCGCCTTCCCTCGGGGACGGAGTTTCCCCTTCGCGCCCTCCCTCGGGGACGGAGTTTCCCCTGCGCGCCCTCCCTCGGGGACCGAGTTTCCCCTGCGTGCCCTCCCTCGGGGACAGAGTTTCCCCTGCGCTCCCTCCCGAGGGGACGGAGTTTCCCCTGCGCGCCCTCCCGAGGGTCGGAGTTTCCCCTGCGCGCCCTCCCTCGGGGACGGAGTTTCCCCTGCGCGCCCTCTCTCGGGGACGGAGTTTCCCTTGCGCGCCCTCCCTCGGGGACGGAGTTTCCCCAGCGCGCCCTCCCTCGAGGACGGAGTTTCTCCTGCGCGCCCTCCCTCGGGAACGGAGTTTCCCCTGCGCGCCCTCCCTCGGGGACGGAGTTTCCCCTGCGCGCCCTCCCTCGGGGACGGAGTTTCCCCTACGCGCCCCCTCCCAAGGGGACGGAATTTCCCCTGCGCGCCCTCCCTCGGGGACGGAGTTTTCCCTGCGCGCCCTACCTCGGGGACGGAGTTTCCCCTGCACGCCCTCCCTCGGGGACTTAGTTTCCCCAGCGCGCCCTACCTCGGAAACGGAGTTTCCCCTGCGCGACCTCCCTCGGGGACGGAGTTTTCCCTGCGCGCCCTCCCTCGGGGACGGAGTTTCCCCTGCGCGCCCCCTCCAAAGGGGACGGCGTTTCCCCTGCGTGCCCTCCCAAGGGGACGGAGTTTCCCCTGCGCGCGATCCCAAGGGGACGGAGTTTCCCCTGCGCGCCCTCCCTCGGGGACGGAGTTTCCCCTGCGCGCCCTCCCAAAGGGACAGAGTTTCCCCTGCGCGCCCTCCCAAGGGGACGGCATTTCCCGTGCGCACCCTCCCAAGGGGACGGAGTTTACCCTGCGCGCCCTCTCTCGGGGTTGGAGTTTCCCCTGCGCGCCCTCCCTCGGGGACGGAGCTTCCCCTGCGCGCCCTCCCTCGGGGATGGAGTTTCCCCTGCGCGCCCCTCCCAAGGGGACGGAATTTCCCCTGCGCGCCCTACCTCGGGGACGGAGTTTCCCCTGCACGCCCTCCCTCGGGGACTTAGTTTCCCCAGCGCGCCCTACCTCGGAAACGGAGTTTCCCCTGCGCGACCTCCCTCGGGGACGCAGTTTTCCCTGCGCGCCCTCCCTCGGGGACGGAGTTTCCCCTGCGCGCCCCCTCCAAAGGGGACGGCGTTTCCCCTGCGTGCCCTCCCAAGGGGACGGAGTTTCCCCTGCGCGCCCTCCCTCGGGGACGGAATTTCCCCTGCGCGCCCTCCCAAAGGGACGGAGTTTCCCCTGCGCGCCCTCCCAAGGGGACGGCATTTCCCCTGCGCACCCTCCCAAGGGGACGGAGTTTACCCTGCGCGCCCTCTCTCGGGGTTGGAGTTTCCCCTGCGCGCCCTCCCTCGGGGACGGAGCTTCCCCTGCGCGCCCTCCCTCGGGGATGGAGTTTCCCCTGCGCGCCCCTCCCTCGAGGACGGAGTTTCCCCAGCGCGCCCTCCCTCGAGGACGGAGTTTCTCCTGCGCGCCCTCCCTCGGGGACGGAGTTTCCCCTGCGCGCCCTCCCTCGGGGACGGAGTTTCCCCTGCGCGCCCTCCCTCGGGGACGGAGTTTCCCCTACGCGCCCCCTCCCAAGGGGACGGAATTTCCCCTGCGCGCCCTCCCTCGGGGACGGAGTTTTCCCTGCGCGCCCTACCTCGGGGACGGAGTTTCCCCTGCACGCCGTCCCTCGAGGACTTAGTTTCCCCAGCGCGCCCTACCTCGGAAACGGAGTTTCCCCTGCGCGACCTCCCTCGGGGACGGAGTTTTCCCTGCGCGCCCTCCCTCGGGGACGGAGTTTCCCCTGCGCGCCCCCTCCAAAGGGGACGGCGTTTCCCCTGCGTGCCCTCCCAAGGGGACGGAGTTTCCCCTGCGCGCGATCCCAAGGGGACGGAGTTTCCCCTGCGCGCCCTCCCTCGGGGACGGAGTTTCCCCTGCGCGCCCTCCCAAAGGGACAGAGTTTCCCCTGCGCGCCCTCCCAAGGGGACGGCATTTCCCCTGCGCACCCTCCCAAGGGGACGGAGTTTACCCTGCGCGCCCTCTCTCGGGGTTGGAGTTTCCCCTGCGCGCCCTCCCTCGGGGACGGAGCTTCCCCTGCGCGCCCTCCCTCGGGGATGGAGTTTCCCCTGCGCGCCCCTCCCAAGGGGACGGAATTTCCCCTGCGCGCCCTACCTCGGGGACGGAGTTTCCCCTGCACGCCCTCCCTCGGGGACTTAGTTTCCCCAGCGCGCCCTACCTCGGAAACGGAGTTTCCCCTGAGCGACCTCCCTCGGGGACGGAGTTTTCCCTGCGCGCCCTCCCTCGGGGACGGAGTTTCCCCTGCGCGCCCCCTCCAAAGGGGACGGCGTTTCCCCTGCGTGCCCTCCCAAGGGGACGGAGTTTCCCCTGCGCGCCCTCCCTCGGGGACGGAGTTTCCCCTGCGCGCCCTCCCAAAGGGACGGAGTTTCCCCTGCGCGCCCTCCCAAGGGGACGGCATTTCCCCTGCGCACCCTCCCAAGGGGACGGAGTTTACCCTGCGCGCCCTCTCTCGGGGTTGGAGTTTCCCCTGCGCGCCCTCCCTCGTGGACGGAGCTTCCCCTGCGCGCCCTCCCTCGGGGATGGAGTTTCCCCTGCGCGCCCCTCCCAAGGGGACGGCGTTTCCCCTGCGTGCCCTCCCAAGGGGACGGAGTTTCCCCTGCGCGCCCTCCCAAGGGGACGGAGTTTCCCCTGCGCGCCCTCCCTCGGGGACGGAGTTTCCCCTGCGCGCCCTCCCAAGGGGATGGCGTTTCCCCTGCGCGCCCTCCCAAGGGGACGGAGTTTCCCCTGCGCGCCCTCCCTCGGGGATGGAGTTTCCCCTTCGCGCCCTCCCTCGGGGACGGAGTTTCCCCTGCGCGCCCTCCCTCGGGGACGGAGTTTCCCCTGCGCGCCGTCCCTCGGGGACGGAGTTTCCCCTGCGCTCCCTCCCGAGGGGACGGAGTTTCCCCTGCGCGCCCTCCCTCGGGGACGGAGTTTCCCCTGCACGCCCTCTCTCGGGGACGGAGTTTTTCTTGCGCGCCCTCCCTCGGGGACGGAGTTTCCCCAGCGCGCCCTCCCTCGGGGACGGAGTTTCCCCTGCGCGCCCTCCCTCGGGGACGGAGTTTCCCCTGCGCGCCCTCCCTCGGGGACGGAGGTTCCCCTGCGCGCCCTCCCTCGGGGACGGAGTTTCCCCTACGCGCCCCCTCCCAAGGGGACGGAGTTTCCCCTGCGCGCCCTCCCTCGGGGACGGAGTTTCCCCTGCGCGCCCTACCTCGGGGACGGAGTTTCCCCTGCACGCCCTCCCTCGGGGACGGAGTTTCCCCAGCGCGCCCTACCTCGGGGACGGAGTTTCCCCTGCGCGCCCTCCCTCGGACACGGAGTTTCCCCTGCGCGCCCTCCCTCGGGGACGGAGTTTCCCCTGCGCGACCCCTCCCAAGGGGACGGCGTTTCCCCTGCGTGCCCTCCCAAGGGGACGGAGTTTCCCCTGCGCGACCTCCCAAGGGGATGGAGTTTCCCCTGCGCGCCCTCCCTCGGGGACGGAGTTTCCCCTGCTCGCCTTCCCAAGGGGACGGAGTTTCCCCTGCGCGCTCTCCCAAGGGGACGGCATTTCCCCTGCGCGCCCTCCAAAGGGGACGGAGTTTTCCCTGCGCGCCCTCTCTCGGGGACGGAGCTTCCCCTGCGCGCCCTCCCTCGCGGATGGAGTTTCCCCTGCGCGCCCCCTCCCAAGGGGACGGCGTTTCCCCTGCGTGCCCTCCCAAGGGGACGGAGTTTCCCTGCGTGCCCTCCCAAGGGGATGGAGTTTCCCCTGCGCGCCCTCCCTCGGGGACGGAGTTTCCCCTGCGCGCCCTCCCAAGGGGAAAGAGTTTCCCCTGCGCGCCCTCCCAAGGGGACGGAGTTTCCACTGCGCGCCCTCCCTCGGGGACGGAGTTTCCCCTGCGCGCCCTCCCTCGGGGACGGAGTTTCCCCTGCGCGCCCTCCCTCGGGGACGGAGTTTCCCCTACGCACCCTACCTCGGTGACGGAGTTTCCCCTGCACGCCCTCCCTCGGGGATGGAGTTTCCCCAGCGCGCCCTACCTCGGGGACGGAGTTTCCCCTGCGCGCCCTCCCTCGGGGACGGAGTTTCCCCTGCGCGCCCTCCCTCGGGGACGGAGTTTCCCCTGTGCGCCCCCTCCCAAGGGGACGGTGTTTCCCCTGCGTGCCCTCCCAAGGGGACGGAGTTTCCCCTGCGCGCCCTCCCAAGGGGACGGAGTTTCCCCTGCACGCCCTCCCTCGCGGACGGAGTTTCCCCTGCATGCCCTCCCAAGGGGACAGAGTATCCCCTGCGCGCCCTCCTAAGCGGGACGGCATTTCCCCTGCGCACCCTCCCAAGGGGACGGAGTTTCCGCTGCGTGTCCTCTCTCGGGGACGGAGTTTCCCCTGCGCACCCTCCCTCGGGGACGGAGCTTCCCCTGTGCACCCTCCCTCAGGGATGGAGTTTCCCCTACGCGCCCCCTCCCAAGGGGACGGAGTTTCCCCTGCGCGCCCTCCCTCGGGGACGGAGTTTCCCCTGCGCGCCCTACCTCGGGGACGGAGTTTCCCCTGCACGCCCTCCCTCGGGGACGGAGTTTCCCCAGCGCGCCCTACCTCGGGGACGGAGTTTCCCCTGCGCGCCCTCCCTCGGACACGGAGTTTCCCCTGCGCGCCCTCCCTCGGGGACGGAGTTTCCCCTGCGCGACCCCTCCCAAGGGGACGGCGTTTCCCCTGCGTGCCCTCCCAAGGGGACGGAGTTTCCCCTGCGCGCCCTCCCAAGGGGATGGAGTTTCCCCTGCGCGCCCTCCCTCGGGGACGGAGTTTCCCCTGCTCGCCTTCCCAAGGGGACGGAGTTTCCCCTGCGCGCCCTCCCAAGGGGACGGCATTTCCCCTGCGCGCCCTCCCAAGGGGACGGAGTTTCCCCTGCGCGCCTTCTCTCGGGGACGGAGTTTTCCCTGCGCGCCCTCTCTCGGGGACGGAGCTTCCCCTGCGCGCCCTCCCTCGTGGATGGAGTTTCCCCTGCGCGCCCCCTCCCAAGGGGACGGCGTTTCCCCTGCGTGCCCTCCCAAGGGGACGGAGTTTCCCTGCGTGCCCTCCCAAGGGGATGGAGTTTCCCCTGCGCGCCCTCCCTCGGGGACGGAGTTTCCCCTGCGCGCCCTCCCAAGGGGAAAGAGTTTCCCCTGCGCGCCCTCCCAAGGGGACGGAGTTTCCACTGCGCGCCCTACCTCGGGGACGGAGTTTCCCCTGCGCGCTCTCCCAAGGGGACGGCGTTTCCCCTGCGCGCCCTCCCTCGGGGACGAAGTTTCCCCTGCGCGCCCTCCATCGGGGACGGAGTTTCCCCAGCGCGCCCTCCCTCGGGGACGGAGTTTCCCCTGTGCGCCTTTCCCTCGGGGACGGAGTTTCCCCTGCGCGCCCTCCCTCGGGGACGGAGTTTCCCCTGCGCGCCCTCCCTCGGGGACGGAGTTTCCCCTGCGCCCCCCCTCCCAAGGGGACGGAGTTTCCCCTGCGCGCCCTCCCTCGGGGACGGAGTTTCCCCTGCGCGCCCTCCCTCGGGGACGGAGTTTCCCCTGCGCGCCCTCCCTCGGGGACGGAGTTTCCCCTGCGCGCCCTCCCGAGGGGACGGAGTTTCCCCTGCGCGCCCCACCTCGGGGACGGAGTTTCCCCTGCACGCCCTCCCTCGGGGACTGAGCTTCCCCTGCGCGCCCTCCCAAGGGGACGGAGTTTCCACTGCGCGCCCTCCCTCGGGGACGGAGATTCCCCTGCGCGCTCTCCCAAGGGGACGGCGTTTCCCCTGCGCGCCCTCCCTCGGGGACGAAGTTTCCCCTGCGCGCCCTCCATCGGGGACGGAGTTTCCCCAGCGCGCCCTCCCTCGGGGACGGAGTTTCCCCTGCGCGCCTTTCCCTCGGGGACGGAGTTTCCCCTGCGCGCCCTCCCTCGGGGACGGAGTTTCCCCTGCGCGCCCTCCCTCGGGGACGGAGTTTCCCCTGCGCCCCCCCTCCCAAGGGGACGGAGTTTCCCCTGCGCGCCCTCCCTCGGGGATGGAGTTTCCCCTGCGCGCCCTCCCTCGGGGACGGAGTTTCCCCTGCGCGCCCTCCCTCGGGGACGGAGTTTCCCCTGCGCGCCCTCCCGAGGGGACGGAGTTTCCCCTGCGCGCCCCACCTTGGGGACGGAGTTTCTCCTGCGCGCCCCTCCCTCGGGGACTGAGTTTCCCCTGCGCGCCCTCCCAAGGGGATGGCGTTTCCCCTGTGCGCCCTCCCAAGGGGACGGAGTTTCCCCTGCGCGCCCTACCTCGGGGACGGAGTTTCCCCTGCGCTCCCTCCCTCGGGGACGGAGTTTCCCCTTTGCGCCCTCCCTCGGGGACGGAGTTTCCCCTGCGCGCCCTCCCTCGGGGACAGAGTTTCCCCTGCGCGCCCTCCCTCGGGGACGGAGTTTCCCCTGCGCTCCCTCCCGAGGGGTCGGAGTTTCCCCTGCGCGCCCTCCCGAGGGTCGGAGTTTCCCCTGCGCGCCCTCCCTCGGGGACGGAGTTTCCCCTGCGCGTCCTCTCTCGGGGACGGAGTTTCCCTTGCGCGCCCTCCCTCGGGGACGGAGTTTCCCCAGCGCGCCCTCCCTCGAGGACGGAGTTTCCCCTGCGCGCCCTCCCTCGGGGATGGAGTTTCCCCTGCACGCCCTCCCTCGGGGACGGAGTTTCCCCTGCGCGCCCTCCCTCGGGGACGGAGTTTCCCCCACGCACCCTACCTCGGTGACGGAGTTTCCCCTGCACGCCCTCCCTCGGGGATGGAGTTTCCCCAGCGCGCCCTACCTCGGGGACGGAGATTCCCCTGCGCGCCCTCCCTCGGGGACGGAGTTTCCCCTGCGCGCCCTCCCTCGGGGATGGAGTTTCCCCTGTGCGCCCCCTCCCAAGGGGACGGCGTTTCCCCTGCGTGCCCTCCCAAGGGGACGGAGTTTCCCCTGCGCGCCCTCCCAAGGGGACGGAGTTTCCCCTGCGCGCCCTCCCTCGGGGACGGAGTTTGCCCTGCATGCCCTCCCAAGGGGACAGAGTATCCCCTGCGCGCCCTCCTAAGGGGACGGCATTTCCCCTGCGCACCCTCCCAAGGGGACGGAGTTTCCGCTGCGTGTCCTCTCTCGGGGACAGAGTTTCCCCTGCGCACCCTCGCTCGGGGACGGAGCTTCCCCTGTGCACCCTCCCTCAGGGATGGAGTTTCCCCTGCGCGCCCCCTCCCAAGGGGACGGCGTTTCCCCTGCGTGCCCTCCCAAGGGGACGGAGTTTCCCCTGCGCGCCCTCCCAAGGGGACGGAGTTTCCCTGCGCGCCCTCCCTCGGGGACGGAGTTTTCCCTGCGCGCCCTCCCAAGGGGATGGCCTTTCCCCTGCGCGCCCTCCCAAGGGGACGGAGTTTCCCCTGCGCGCCCTACCTCGGGGACGGAGTTTCCCCTGCGCGCCCTCCCTCTGGGACAGAGTTTCCCCTTCGCGCCCTCCCTCGGGGACGGAGTTTCCCCTGCGCGCCCTCCCTCGGGGACGGAGTTTCCCCTGCGCGCCCTCCCTTGGGGATGGAGTTTCCCCTGCGCTCCCTCCCGAGGGGACGGAGTTCCCCCTGCGCGCCCTCCTGAGGGTCGGAGTTTCCCCTGCGCGTCCTCTCTCGGGGACGGAGTTTCCCTTGCGCGCCCTCCCTCGGGGACGGAGTTTCCCCAGCGCGCCCTCCCTCGAGGACGGAGTTTCCCCTGCGCGCCCTCCCTCGGGGACGGAGTTTCCCCTGCACGCCCTCCCTCGGGGACGGAGTTTCCCCTGCGCGCCCTCCCTCGGGGACGGAGTTTCCCCTACGCACCCTACCTCGGTGACGGAGTTTCCCCTGCACGCCCTCCCTCGGGGATGGAGTTTCCCCAGCGCGCCCTACCTTGGGGACGGAGTTTCCCCTGCGCGCCCTCCCTCGGGGACGGAGTTTCCCCTGCGCGCCCTCCCTCGGGGACGGAGTTTCCCCTGTGCGCCCCCTCCCAAGGGGACGGCGTTTCCCCTGCGTGCCCTCCCAAGGGGACGGAGTTTCCCCTGCGCGCCCTCCCAAGGGGACGGAGTTTCCCCTGCGCGCCCTCCCTCGGGGACGGAGTTTCCCCTGCATGCCCTCCCAAGGGGACAGAGTATCCCCTGCGCGCCCTCCTAAGGGGACGGCATTTCCCCTGCGCACCCTCCCAAGGGGACGGAGTTTCCGCTGCGTGTCCTCTCTCGGGGACGGAGTTTCCCCTGCGCACCCTCGCTCGGGGACGGAGCTTCCCCTGTGCACCCTCCCTCAGGGATGGAGTTTCCCCTGCGCGCCCCCTCCCAAGGGGACGGCGTTTCCCCTGCGTGCCCTCCCAAGGGGACGGAGTTTCCCCTGCGCGCCCTCCCAAGGGGACGGAGTTTCCCTGCGCGCCCTCCCTCGGGGACGGAGTTTTCCCTGCGCGCCCTCCCAAGGGGATGGCCTTTCCCCTGCGCGCCCTCCCAAGGGGACGGAGTTTCCCCTGCGCGCCCTACCTCGGGGACGGAGTTTCCCCTGCGCGCCCTCCCTCTGGGACAGAGTTTCCCCTTCGCGCCCTCCCTCGGGGACGGAGTTTCCCCTGCGCGCCCTCCCTCGGGGACGGAGTTTCCCCTGCGCGCCCTCCCTCGGGGATGGAGTTTCCCCTGCGCTCCCTCCCGAGGGGACGGAGTTCCCCCTGCGCGCCCTCCTGAGGGTCGGAGTTTTTTCTGCGCGCCCTCCCTCGGGGACGGAGTTTCCCTGCGCGCCCTCTCTCGGGGACGGAGTTTCCCTTGCGCGCCCTCCCTCGGGGACGAAGTTTCCCCAGCGCGCCCTCCCTCGGGGACGGAGTTTCCCCTGCGCGCCCTACCTCGGGGACGGAGTTTTCCCTGCGCGCCCTCCCTCGGGGACGGAGTTTCCCCTGCGCGCCCTCCCTCGGGGACGGAGTTTCCCCTGCGCGCCCCCTCCCAAGGTGACGGCGTTTTTCCTGCGTGCCCTCCCAAGGGGACAGAGTTTCCCCTGCGCGCCCTCCCAAGGGGACGGCATTTCCCCTGCGCGCCCTCCCAAGGGGACGGAGTTTCCCCTGCGCGCCCTCTCTCGGGGACGGAGTTTCCCCTGCGCGCCCTCCCTCGGGGACGGAGCTTCCCCTGCGCGCCCTCCCTCGGGGATGGAGTTTCCCCTGCGTGCCCCCTCCCAAGGGGACGGCGTTTCCCCTGCGTGCCCTCCCAAGGGGACGGAGTTTCCCCTGCGCGCCCTCCCAAGGGGACGGAGTTTCCCCTGCGCGCCCTCTCTCGGGGACGGAGTTTCCCATGCGTGCCCTCCCAAGGGGACGGAGTTTCCCCTGCGCGCCCTCCTTCGGGGACGGAGTTTCCCCTGCGCGCCTACCCAAGGGGACGGAGTTTCCCCTGCGAGCCCTCCCTCGGGGACGGAGTTTCCCCTGCGAGCCCTCTCTCGGGGACGGAGTTTCCCATGCGTGCCCTCCCAAGGGGACGGAGTTTCCCCTGCGTGCCCTCCCAAGGGGACGGAGTTTCCCCTGCGCGCCCTTTCAAGGGGACGGAGTTTACCCTGCGCGCCCTCCCTCGGGGACGGAGTTTCCCCTGCGCGCCCTCCCAGGGGGACGGAGTTTCCCCTGCGCGCCCTCTCAAGGGGACGGCATTTCCCCTGCGCGCCCTCCAAAGGGGACGGAGTTTCCCCTGCGTGCCCTCTCTCGGCGACGGAGTTTCCCCTGCGCGCCCTCCCGAGGGTCGGAGTTTCCCCTGCGCGCCCTCCCTCGGGGACGGAGTTTCCCCTGCGCGCCCTCTCTCGGGGACGGAGTTTCCCTTGCGCGCCCTCCCTCGGGGACGAAGTTTCCTCAGCGCGCCCTCCCTCGGGGACGGAGTTTCCCCTGCGTGCCCTCCCTCGGGGACGAAGTTTCCCCTGCGCGCCCTCCCTCGGGGACGGAGTTTCCCCTGCACGCCCTCCCTCGGGGACGGAGTTTCCCCAGCGCGCCCTCCCTCGGGGGCGGAGTTTCCCCTACGCGCCCCCTCCCAAGGGGACGGAGTTTCCCCTGCGCGCCCTCCCTCGGGGACGGAGTTTCCCCCTGCGCGCCCTACCTCGGGGACGGAGTTTCCCCTGCACGCCCTCCCTCGGGGACGGAGTTTCCCCAGCGCGCCCTACCTCGGGGACGGAGTTTCCCCTGCGCGCCCTCCCTCGGGGACGGAGTTTCCCCTGCGCGCCCTCCCTCGGGGACGGAGTTTCCCCTGCGCGCCCCCTCCCAAGGGGACGGAGTTTCCCCTGCGCGCCCTCCCTCGGGGACGGAGTTTCCCCTGCGCGCCCTCCCAAGGGGACGGAGTTTCCCCTGCGCGCCCTCCCAAGGGGATGGCATTTCCCCTGCGCGCCCTCCCAAGGGGAAAGGAGTTTACCCTGCGCGCCCTCTCTCGGGGACGGAGTTTCCCCTGCGCGCCCTCCCTCGGGGACGGAACTTCCCCTGCGCGCCCTCCCTCGGGGATGGAGTTTCCCCTGCGCGCCCCCTCCCAAGGGGACGGCGTTTCCCCTGCGTGCCCTCTCTCGTGGACGGAGTTTCCCCTGCGCGCCCTCCCTCGGGGATGGAGTTTCCCCTGCGCGCCCCCTCCCAAGGGGACGGCGTTTCCCCTGCGTGCCCTCCCAAGGGGACGGAGTTTCCCCTGCGCGCCCTCCCAAGGGGACGGAGTTTCCCCTGCGCGCTCTCTCTCGGGGACGGAGTTTCCCATGCGTGCCCTCCCAAGGGGACGGAGTTTCCCCTGCGCGCCCTCCCTCGGGGACGGAGTTTCCCCTGCGCGCCTACCCAAGGGGACGGAGTTTCCCCTGCGAGCCCTCCCTCGGGGACGGAGTTTTCCCCTGCGCGCCCTCTCTCGGGGACGGAGTTTCCCATGCGTGCCCTCCCAAGGGGACGGAGTTTCCCCTGCGTGCCCTCCCAAGGGGACGGAGTTTCCCCTGCGCGCCCTCCCAAGGGGACGGAGTTTCCCCTGCGCGCCCTCCCTCGGGGACGGAGTTTCCCCTGCGCGCCCTCCCAAGGGGACGGAGTTTCCCCTGCGCGCCCTCTCTCGGGGACAAAGTTTCCCCTGCGCGCCCTCCCGAGGGTCGGAGTTTCCCCTGCGCGCCCTCCCTTGGGGACGGAGTTTCCCCTGCGCGCCCTCTCTCGGGGACGGAGTTTCCCTTGCGCGCCCTCCCTCGGGGATGAAGTTTCCTCAGCGCGCCCTACCTCGGAGACGGAGTTTCCCCTGCGCGCCCTCCCTCGGGGACGGAGTTTCCCCTGCGCGCCCTCCCTCGGGGACGGAGTTTCCCCTGCGCGCCCTCCCTCGGGGGCGGAGTTTCCCCTACGCGCCCCCTCCCAAGGGGACGGAGTTTCCCCTGCGCACCCTCCCTCGGGGACGGAGTTTCCCCTGCGCGCCCTACCTCGGGGACGGAGTTTCCCCTGCACGCCCTCCCTCGGGGACGGAGTTTCCCCAGTGCGCCCTACCTCGGGGACGGAGTTTCCCCTGCGCGCCCCCTCCCAAGGGGACGGCGTTTCCCCTGCGTGTCCTCCCAAGGGGACGGAGTTTCCCCTGCGCGCCCTCCCAAGGGGACGGAGTTTCCCCTGCGCGCCCTCCCTCGGGGACGGAGTTTCCCCTGCGCGCCCTCCCAAGGGGACGGAGTTTCCCCTGCGCGCCCTCCCAAGGGGACGGCATTTCCCCTGCGCGCCCTCCCTCGGGGACGGAGCTTCCCCTGCGCGCCCTCCCTCGGGGATGGAGTTTCCCCTGCGCGCCTCCTCCCAAGGGGACGGCGTTTCCCCTGCGTGCCCTCCCAAGGGGACGGAGTTTCCCCCTGCGCGCCCTCCCAAGGGGACGGAGTTTCCCCTGCGCGCCCTCTCTCGGGGACGGAGTTTCCCATGCGCGCCCTCCCGAGGGTCGGAGTTTCCCCTGGGCGCCCTCCCAAGGGGACGTAGTTTCCCCTGCGCGCCCTCCCTCGGGGACGGAGTTTCCCCTGCGCGCCCTACCTCGGGGACGGAGTATCCCCTGCACGCCCTCCCTCGGGGACGGAGTTTCCCCAGCGCGCCCTACCTCGGGGACGGAGTTTCCCCTGCGCGCCCTCCCTCGGGGACGGAGTTTCCCCTGCGCGCCCTCCCTCGGGGACGGAGTTTCCCCTGCGCGCCCCCTCCCAAGGGGACGGCGTTTCCCCTGCGTGCCCTCCCAAGGGGACGGAGTTTCCCCTGCGCGCCCTCCCAAGGGGACGGAATTTCCCCTGCGCGCCCTCCCTCGGGGACGGAGTTTCCCCTGCGCGCCCTCCCAAGGGGACGGAGTTTCCCCTGCGCGCCCTCCCAAGGGGATGGCATTTCCCCTGCGCGCCCTCCCAAGGGGACGGAGTTTCCCCTGCGCGCCCTCTCTCGGGGACGGAGTTTCCCCTGCGCGCCCTCCCTCGGGGACGGAGCTTCCACTGCGCGCCCTCCCTCGGGGATATATTTTCCCCTGCGCGCCCCCTCCCAAGGGGACGGCGTTTTCCCTGCGTGCCCTCCCAAGGGGACGGAGTTTCCCCCTGCGCGCCCTCCCAAGGGGACGGAGTTTCCCCTGCGCGCCCTCTCTCGGGGACGGAGTTTTCCCCTGGGCGCCCTCCCAAGGGGACGTAGTTTCCCCTGCGCGCCCCTCCCTCGGGGACGGAGTTTCCCCTGCGCGCCCTACCTCGGGGACGGAGTATCCCCTGCACGCCCTCCCTCGGGGACGGAGTTTCCCCCAGCGCGCCCTACCTCTGGGACGGAGTTTCCCCTGCGCGCCCTCCCTCGGGGACGGAGTTTCCCCTGCGCGCCCTCCCTCGGGGACGGAGTTTCCCCTGCGCGCCCCCTCTCAAGGGGACGGCGTTTCCCCTGCGTGCCCTCCCAAGGGGACGGAGTTTCCCCTGCGCGCCCTCCCAAGGGGACGGAGTTTCCCCTGCGCGCCCTCCCTCGGGGACGGAGTTTCCCCTGCGCGCCCTCCCTAGGGGACGGAGTTTCCCCTGCGCGCCCTCCCAAGGGGACGGCATTTCCCCTGCGCGCCCTCCCAAGGGGACGGAGTTTTCCCCTGCGCGCCCTCTCTCGGGACGGAGTTTCCCCTGCGCGCCCTCCCCTCGGGGACGGAGCTTCCACTGCGCGCCCTCCCTCGGGGATATATTTTCCCCTGCGCGCCCCCTCCCAAGGGGACGGCGTTTTCCCTGCGTGCCCTCCCAAGGGGACGGAGTTTCCCCTGCGCGCCCTCCCAAGGGGACGGAGTTTCCCCTGCGCGCCCTCTCTCGGGGACGGAGTTTCCCCTGCGCGCCCCTCCCGAGGGGTCGGAGTTTCCCCTGCGCGCCCTCCCTCGGGGACGGAGTTTCCCCTGCGCGCCCTCTCTCGGGGACGGAGTTTACCCTGCGCGCCCTCTCTCGGGGTTGGAGTTTCCCCTGCGCGCCCTCCCTCGGGGACGGAGCTTCCCCTGCGCGCCCTCCCTCGGGGATGGAGTGTCCCCTGCGCGCCCCTCTCAAGGGGACGGAATTTCCCCTGCGCGCCCTACCTCGGGGACGGAGTTTCCCCTGCACGCCCTCCCTCGGGGACTTAGTTTCCCCAGCGCGCCCTACCTCGGAAACGGAGTTTCCCCTGCGCGACCTCCCTCGGGGACGGAGTTTTCCCTGCGCGCCCTCCCTCGGGATATATTTTCCCCTGCGCGCCCCCTCCCAAGGAGACGGCGTTTCCCCTGCGTGCCCTCCCAAGGGGACGGAGTTTCCCCTGCGCGCCCTCCCAAGGGGACGGAGTTTCCCCTGCGCGCCCTCTCTCGGGGACGGAGTTTCCCATGCGCACCCTCCCAAGGGGAAAGAGTTTCCCCTACGCGCCCTCCCAAGGGGACGGAGTTTCCCCTGCGCGCCCTCTCTCGGGGACGGAGTTTCCCATGCGCGCCCTCCCGAGGGTCGGAGTTTCCCCTGCGCGCCCTCCCTCGGGGACGGAGTTTCTCTGCGCGCCCTCTCTCGGGGACGGAGTTTCCCTTGCGCGCCCTCCCTCGGGGACGAAGTTTCCTCAGCGCGCCCTCCCTCGGGGACGGAGTTTCCCCTGCGCGCCCTCCCTCGGGGACGGAGTTTCCCCTGCGCGCCCTCCCTCGGGGATGGAGTTTCCCCTTCGCGCCCTCCCTCGGGGACGGAGTTTCCCCTGCGCGCCCTCCCTCGGGGACGGAGTTTCCCCTGCGCGCCGTCCCTCGGGGACGGAGTTTCCCCTGCGCTCCCTCCCGAGGGGACGGAGTTTCCCCTGCGCGCCCTCCCTCGGGGACCGAGTTTCCCCAGCGCGCCCTCTCTCGGGGACGGAGTTTCCCTTGCGCGCCCTCCCTCGGGGACGGAGTTTCCCCAGCGCGCCCTCCCTCGGGGACGGAGTTTCCCCTGCGCGCCCTCCCTCGGGGACGGAGTTTCCCCTGCGCGCCCTCCCTCGGGGACGGAGTTTCCCCTGCGCGCCCTCCCTCGGGGACGGAGTTTCCCCTACGCGCCCCCCTCCCAAGGGGACGGAGTTTCCCCTGCGCGCCCTCCCCTCGGGGACGGAGTTTCCCCTGCGCACCCTACCTCGGGGACGGAGTTTTCCCCTGCACGCCCTCCCTCGGGGACGGAGTTTCCCCAGCGCGCCCTACCTCGGGGACGGAGTTTCCTCTGCGCGCCCTCCCTCGGACACGGAGTTTCCCCTGCGCGCCCTCCCTCGGGGACGGAGTTTCCCCTGCGCGCCCCCCTCCCAAGTGGACGGCGTTTCCCCTGCGTGCCCTCCCAAGGGGACGGAGTTTCCCCTGCGCGCCCTTTTAAGGGGATGGAGTTTTCCCCTGCGCGCCCTCCCTCGGGGGACGGAGTTTCCCCTGCTCGCCCTCCAAGGGGATGGAGTTTCCCTTGCGCTCCCTCCCAAGGGGACGGCATTTCCCCTGCGCGCCCTCCCAAGGGGACGGAGTTTCCCCTGCGCTCCCTCCCGAGGGGACGGAGTTTCCCCTGCGCGCCCTCCCTCGGGGACCGAGTTTCCCCAGCGCGCCCTCTCTCGGGGATGGAGTTTCCCTTGCGCGCCCTCCCTCGGGGACTGAGTTTCCCCAGCGCGCCCTCCCTCGGGGACGGAGTTTCCCCTGCGCGCCCTCCCGCGGGGACGGAGTTTCCCCTGCGCGCCCTCCCTCGGGGACGGAGTTTCCCCTGCGCGCCCTCCCAAGGGGAAAGAGTTTCCCCTGCGCGCCCTCCCAAGGGGACGAAGTTTCCACTGCGCGCCCTCCTTCTGGGACGGAGTTTCCCCTTCGCGCCCTCCCTCGGGGACGGAGTTTCCCCTGCGCGCCCTCCCTCGGGGACGGAGTTTCCCCTGCGCGCCCTCCCTTGGGGACGGAGTTTCCCCTGCGCTCCCTCCCGAGGGGACGGAGTTTCCCCTGCGCGCCCTCCCGAGGGTCGGAGTTTCTTCTGCGCGCCCTCCCTCGGGGACGAGTTTCCCCTGCGCGCCCTCTCTCGGGGACGGAGTTTCCCTTGCGCGCCCTCCCTCGGGGACGAAGTTTTCCCAGCGCGCCCTCCCTCGGGGACGGAGTTTCCCCCTGCGCGCCCCTCCCTCGGGGACGGAGTTTCCCCTGCGCGCCCTCCCTCGGGGACGGAGATTCCCCTGCGCGCCCTCCCTCGGGGACGGAGTTTCCCCTACGCGCCCCCTCCCAAGGGGACGGAGTTTCCCCTGCGCGCCCTCCCTCGGGGACGGAGTTTCCCCTGCGCGCCCTACCTCGGGGACGGAGTTTCCCTTGCACGCCCTCCCTCGGGGACGGAGTTTCCCCAGCGCGCCCTACCTCGGGACGGAGTTTTCCCTGCGCGCCCTCTTCTCGGGGACGGAGTTTCCCCTGCGCGCCCTCCCTCGGGGACGGAGTTTCCCCTGCGCGCCCCCTCCCAAGGGGACGGCGTTTCCCCTGCATGCCCTCCCAAGGGGACGGAGTTTCCCCTGCGCGCCCTCCCAATGGGACGGAGTTTTCCCTGCGAGCCCTCCCTCGGGGACGGAGTTTCCCCTGCGTGCCCTCCCAAGGGGACGGAGTTTCCCCTGCGCGCCCTCCCAAGGGGACAGCATTTCCCCTGCGCGCCCTCCCAAGGGGACGGAGTTTCCCCTGCGCACCCTCTCTCGGGGACGGAGTTTCCCCTGCGCGCCCTCCCTCGGGGACGGAGCTTCCCTGCGCGCCCTCCCTCGGGGATGGAGTTTCCCCTGCGCGCCCCCCTCCCAAGGGGACGGCGTTTCCCCTGCGTGCCCTCTTAAGGGGATGGAGTTTCCCCTGCGCGCCCTCCCAAGGGGATGGAGTTTCCCCTGCGCGCCCTCTCTCGGGGACGGAATTTCCCATGCGTGCCCTCCAAGGGGACGGAGTTTCCCCTGCGTGCCCTCCCAAGGAAACGGAGTTTCCCCTGCGCGCCCTCCCAAGGGGACGGAGTTTCCCCTGCGCGCCCTCCCGCGGGGACGGAGTTTCCCCTGCGCGCCCTCCCAAGGGGACGGAGTTTCCCCTGCGCGCCCTCCAAGGGGACGGCATTTCCCCTGCGCGCCCTCCCATGGGGACGGAGTTTCCCCTGCGCGCCCTCTCTCGGGGACGGAGTTTCCCCTGCGCGCCCTCCCGAGGGTCGGAGTTTCCCCTGCGCGCCTTCCCTCGGGGACGGAGTTTCCCCTGCGCGCCCTCTCTCGGGGACGGAGTTTCCCTTGCGCGCCCTCCCTCGGGACGAAGTTTCCTCGGCGCGCCCTCCCTCGGGGACGGAGTTTCCCCTGCGCGCCCTCCCTCGGGGACGGAGTTTCCCCTGCCCGCCCTCCCTCGGGGACGGAGTTTCCCCTGCGCGCCCTCCCTCGGGGGCGGAGATTCCCCTACGCGCCCCCTCCCAAGGGGACGGAGTTTCCCCCTGCGCGCCCTCCCTCGGGGACGGAGTTTCCCCTGCGCGCCCTACCTCGGGGACGGAGTTTCCCCTGCACGCCCTCCCTCGGGGACGGAGTTTCCCCAGCGCGCCCTACCTCGGGGACGGAGTTTCCCCTGCGCGCCCTCCCTCGGGGACGGAGTTTCCCCTGCGCGCCCCCTCCCAAGGGGACGGCGTTTCCCCTGCGTGCCCTCCCAAGGGGACGGAGTTTCCCCTGCGCGCCCTCCAAGGGGACGGAGTTTCCCCTGCGCGCCCTCCCTCGGGGACGGAGTTTCCCCTGCGCGCCCTCCCAAGAGGACGGAGTTTCCCCTGCGCGCCATCCCAAGGGGACGGCATTTCCCCCTGCGCGCCCTCCCAAGGGGACGGAGTTTCCCCTGCGCGCCCTCTCTCGGGGATGGAGCTTCCCCTGCGCGCCCTCCCTCGGTGATGGAGTTTCCCTGCGCCCCCCCTCCCAAGGGGACGGCGTTTCCCCTGCGTGCCCTCCCAAGGGGACGGAGTTTCCCCTGCGCGCCCTCCCAAGGGGACGGAGTTTCCCCTGCGCGCCCTCCCAAGGGGACGGAGTTTCCACTGCGCGCCCTCCCTCGGGGACGGAGTTTCCCCTGCGCGCCCTCCCAAGGGGACGGCGTTTCCCCTGCGCGCCCTCCCTCGGGGACGGAGTTTCCCCTGCGCGCTCCTCCCTTGGGGATGGAGTTTCCCCTGCGCGCCCTCCCTCGGGGACGGAGTTTCCCCTGCGCGCCCTACCTTGGGGACGGAGTTTCCCCTGCGCGCCCTCCCTCGGGACAGAGTTTTCCCTGCGCGCCCTCCCTCGGGGACGGAGTTTCCCCTGCGCGCCCCCTCCAAGGGGACGGCGTTTCCCCTGCGTGCCCTCCCAAGGGGACGGAGTTTCCCCTGCGCGCTCTCCCAAGGGGACGGAGTTTCCCTGCGTGCCCTCCCTCGGGGACGGAGTTTCCCCTGCGCGCCCTCCCAAGGGGACGGAGTTTCCCCTGCGCGCCCTCCCAAGGGGACGGCATTTCCCCTGAGCGCCCTCCCAAGGGGAAAGAGTTTTCCCTGCGCGCCCCTCCCAAGGGGACGGCGTTTCCGCTGCGTGCCCTCCCAAGGGGACGGAGTTTCCCTGCGTGCCCTCCCAAGGGGATGGAGTTTCCCCTGCGCGCCCTCCCTCGGGGACGGAGTTTCCCCTGCGCGCCCTCCCAAGGGGAAAGAGTTTCCCCTGCGCGCCCTCCCAAAGGACGGAGTTTCCACTGCGCGCCCTCCCTCTGGGACGGAGTTTCCCCTTCGCGCCCTCCCTCGGGGACGGAGTTTTCCCTTCGCGCCCTCCCTCGGGAATGGAGTTTCCCCTGCGCGCCCTCCCTCGGGGACGGAGTTTCCCCTGCGCTCCCTCCCGAGGGGACGGAGTTTCCCCTGCGCGCCCTCCCGAGGGTCGGAGTTTCTTCTGCGCACCCTCCCTTGGGGACGGAGTTTCCCCTGCGCGCCCTCTCTCGGACGGAGTTTCCCTTGCGCGCCCTCCCTCAGGGACGAAGTTTCCCCAGCGCGCCCTCCCTCGGGGACGGAGTTTCCCCTGCGCGCCCTCCCTCGGGGACGGAGTTTCCCCTGCGCGCCCTCCCCTCGGGGACGGAGTTTCCCC
>NW_027443253.1:0-52431 GCF_048569485.1 Anomaloglossus baeobatrachus | reverse complement strand
TTCTGAGCTCAATTGGGGACAGTCATGGGTGATGAATGTTTGCAACCTACTGCGAAGCCTCATACCGCAATATAAGGAACGTCAAATACTAAGAAAGGGCGGCCTATGAAAGAATTACTACTTTCAATAAGTACACTTAAACGGCTAATTGGGAATAGAAAAACTGTAAAAAGCCCTCTGAGAAAGCCCCCCTCTAACCTTTGATAGTAAGCTTTTCTGTAGTCTGCCTGTTGATGTATTTTCCGTTTGAACTGTGCACAACATGAAGAGACGGAACACTGGCGGCTTGTCACAATGCCCCCCGATGACATCACAATAGCGCTGCTGCCTAGAAAACAAGCTGCGCAGAAGAAGTTGTTCTTTGGGTGGGAGGGTGGGCTAGTGGAAGGAGGGGGCAATCTCTTTTTTTCCCGGGTGGTAGGGGGATGACAGGAGGAAGGGAAGCGGGTGGTGAGAAAGGTACAGAGGGCAGGGTTTGGGGGCTGGGAAGGAAAGGGAAAAGATTAGGGTTTGGGGATGATGAAAGGGCTTTCTACGGGTAAGGATGGCAAAGGGTGGCAGTGACGGAAAGTCAGGCAACCTGTCCTGTCCGTCTTTTTGTATCGTGAATTGGAAAGACTGCAAGGGGGAGGGGAGTTGCTTGCGCCCTAAAGGAGGAGTTATTCAGATTCATTGCAGTGGGCGGCGGCTGCAAAACGCACCATTCTTCTTGTTTTGGCTCTGCAAAGCAGCCTTTTCAAGGGTTGGCTTGGGTGACAAAATGTCTTGTGTAGGCGTGGGTTTGTCTCCCTCTCGCTCTCTCTCCCTAAGATGTGTCCGGCATAGGCCAGGGTGCCACTCGAGGCCCAAACCAATTCTGGTTATCGCTTCTCGGCCTTTTGGCTAAGATCAAGTGTAGTATCTGTTCTTATCAGTTTAATATCTGATACGTCCCCTATCTGGGGACCATATATTAAATGGATTTTTAGAACAGGGAGATGGAAAAAGAGCTTGCTCTGTCCACTCCACGCATTGACCTGGTATTGCAGTACCTCCAGGAACGGTGCACCCCTTCTTAACCCAGTTTCCAAAAGCAGAACTCAATTCACCTGATTCATATTAGCCCGATTTAATGAATTGGAAGAAAGCATACGTCTTCATATGCACCTCAATTTGGCCCATTCACTTTTCACACTTCCTCCTTTTGTTTTTTATCTTTCACACTTTTGACTTTCTTTATTCATCCAAATAGCAAACTCATCACCACTCAACCTGACCAACTCGGCTATGTCCCCGTGCTGCAGTTCTCTGTCTTATCTAGATCATTTGCAATTGAATGGAATAGATCCCTTTTGGACAAAGTGGATTCACCTGCTGCTGCAGTGACCACAGGTGTGATAACATCTAGAATTGGCATCTGGTGCGATCTCTCCGCTTCCACTCCAAAGAAAGTTACCTGTTTATTCCTATCATGCATTGGTTTTTGGGGTTTTCTTTGAGTAATGATGATCTCTTTAGTAGTCTGTTGGCGCCCTCTCCTGGAGGAATAGTTTGCTTGCTCTTGGACATTCTAAAAGAGAGGTCATGATAGACATTGAGCTTCTGAGCTCAATTGGGGACAGTCATGGGTGATGAATGTTTGCAACCTACTGCGAAGCCTCATACCGCAATATAAGGAACGTCAAATACTAAGAAAGGGCGGCCTATGAAAGAATTACTACTTTCAATAAGTACACTTAAACGGCTAATTGGGAATAGAAAAACTGTAAAAAGCCCTCTGAGAAAGCCCCCCTCTAACCTTTGATAGTAAGCTTTTCTGTAGTCTGCCTGTTGATGTATTTTCCGTTTGAACTGTGCACAACATGAAGAGACGGAACACTGGCGGCTTGTCACAATGCCCCCCGATGACATCACAATAGCGCTGCTGCCTAGAAAACAAGCTGCGCAGAAGAAGTTGTTCTTTGGGTGGGAGGGTGGGCTAGTGGAAGGAGGGGGCAATCTCTTTTTTTCCCGGGTGGTAGGGGGATGACAGGAGAAGGGAAGCGGGTGGTGAGAAAGGTACAGAGGGCAGGGTTTGGGGGCTGGGAAGGAAAGGGAAAAGATTAGGGTTTGGGGATGATGAAAGGGCTTTCTACGGGTAAGGATGGCAAAGGGTGGCAGTGACGGAAAGTCAGGCAACCTGTCCTGTCCGTCTTTTTGTATCGTGAATTGGAAAGACTGCAAGGGGGAGGGGAGTTGCTTGCGCCCTAAAGGAGGAGTTATTCAGATTCATTGCAGTGGGCGGCGGCTGCAAAACGCACCATTCTTCTTGTTTTGGCTCTGCAAAGCAGCCTTTTCAAGGGTTGGCTTGGGTGACAAAATGTCTTGTGTAGGCGTGGGTTTGTCTCCCTCTCGCTCTCTCTCCCTAAGATGTGTCCGGCATAGGCCAGGGTGCCACTCGAGGCCCAAACCAATTCTGGTTATCGCTTCTCGGCCTTTTGGCTAAGATCAAGTGTAGTATCTGTTCTTATCAGTTTAATATCTGATACGTCCCCTATCTGGGGACCATATATTAAATGGATTTTTAGAACAGGGAGATGGAAAAAGAGCTTGCTCTGTCCACTCCACGCATTGACCTGGTATTGCAGTACCTCCAGGAACGGTGCACCCCTTCTTAACCCAGTTTCCAAAAGCAGAACTCAATTCACCTGATTCATATTAGCCCGATTTAATGAATTGGAAGAAAGCATACGTCTTCATATGCACCTCAATTTGGCCCATTCACTTTTCACACTTCCTCCTTTTGTTTTTTATCTTTCACACTTTTGACTTTCTTTATTCATCCAAATAGCAAACTCATCACCACTCAACCTGACCAACTCGGCTATGTCCCCGTGCTGCAGTTCTCTGTCTTATCTAGATCATTTGCAATTGAATGGAATAGATCCCTTTTGGACAAAGTGGATTCACCTGCTGCTGCAGTGACCACAGGTGTGATAACATCTAGAATTGGCATCTGGTGCGATCTCTCCGCTTCCACTCCAAAGAAAGTTACCTGTTTATTCCTATCATGCATTGGTTTTTGGGGTTTTCTTTGAGTAATGATGATCTCTTTAGTAGTCTGTTGGCGCCCTCTCCTGGAGGAATAGTTTGCTTGCTCTTGGACATTCTAAAAGAGAGGTCATGATAGACATTGAGCTTCTGAGCTCAATTGGGGACAGTCATGGGTGATGAATGTTTGCAACCTACTGCGAAGCCTCATACCGCAATATAAGGAACGTCAAATACTAAGAAAGGGCGGCCTATGAAAGAATTACTACTTTCAATAAGTACACTTAAACGGCTAATTGGGAATAGAAAAACTGTAAAAAGCCCTCTGAGAAAGCCCCCCTCTAACCTTTGATAGTAAGCTTTTCTGTAGTCTGCCTGTTGATGTATTTTCCGTTTGAACTGTGCACAACATGAAGAGACGGAACACTGGCGGCTTGTCACAATGCCCCCCGATGACATCACAATAGCGCTGCTGCCTAGAAAACAAGCTGCGCAGAAGAAGTTGTTCTTTGGGTGGGAGGGTGGGCTAGTGGAAGGAGGGGGCAATCTCTTTTTTTCCCGGGTGGTAGGGGGATGACAGGAGAAGGGAAGCGGGTGGTGAGAAAGGTACAGAGGGCAGGGTTTGGGGGCTGGGAAGGAAAGGGAAAAGATTAGGGTTTGGGGATGATGAAAGGGCTTTCTACGGGTAAGGATGGCAAAGGGTGGCAGTGACGGAAAGTCAGGCAACCTGTCCTGTCCGTCTTTTTGTATCGTGAATTGGAAAGACTGCAAGGGGGAGGGGAGTTGCTTGCGCCCTAAAGGAGGAGTTATTCAGATTCATTGCAGTGGGCGGCGGCTGCAAAACGCACCATTCTTCTTGTTTTGGCTCTGCAAAGCAGCCTTTTCAAGGGTTGGCTTGGGTGACAAAATGTCTTGTGTAGGCGTGGGTTTGTCTCCCTCTCGCTCTCTCTCCCTAAGATGTGTCCGGCATAGGCCAGGGTGCCACTCGAGGCCCAAACCAATTCTGGTTATCGCTTCTCGGCCTTTTGGCTAAGATCAAGTGTAGTATCTGTTCTTATCAGTTTAATATCTGATACGTCCCCTATCTGGGGACCATATATTAAATGGATTTTTAGAACAGGGAGATGGAAAAAGAGCTTGCTCTGTCCACTCCACGCATTGACCTGGTATTGCAGTACCTCCAGGAACGGTGCACCCCTTCTTAACCCAGTTTCCAAAAGCAGAACTCAATTCACCTGATTCATATTAGCCCGATTTAATGAATTGGAAGAAAGCATACGTCTTCATATGCACCTCAATTTGGCCCATTCACTTTTCACACTTCCTCCTTTTGTTTTTTATCTTTCACACTTTTGACTTTCTTTATTCATCCAAATAGCAAACTCATCACCACTCAACCTGACCAACTCGGCTATGTCCCCGTGCTGCAGTTCTCTGTCTTATCTAGATCATTTGCAATTGAATGGAATAGATCCCTTTTGGACAAAGTGGATTCACCTGCTGCTGCAGTGACCACAGGTGTGATAACATCTAGAATTGGCATCTGGTGCGATCTCTCCGCTTCCACTCCAAAGAAAGTTACCTGTTTATTCCTATCATGCATTGGTTTTTGGGGTTTTCTTTGAGTAATGATGATCTCTTTAGTAGTCTGTTGGCGCCCTCTCCTGGAGGAATAGTTTGCTTGCTCTTGGACATTCTAAAAGAGAGGTCATGATAGACATTGAGCTTCTGAGCTCAATTGGGGACAGTCATGGGTGATGAATGTTTGCAACCTACTGCGAAGCCTCATACCGCAATATAAGGAACGTCAAATACTAAGAAAGGGCGGCCTATGAAAGAATTACTACTTTCAATAAGTACACTTAAACGGCTAATTGGGAATAGAAAAACTGTAAAAAGCCCTCTGAGAAAGCCCCCCTCTAACCTTTGATAGTAAGCTTTTCTGTAGTCTGCCTGTTGATGTATTTTCCGTTTGAACTGTGCACAACATGAAGAGACGGAACACTGGCGGCTTGTCACAATGCCCCCCGATGACATCACAATAGCGCTGCTGCCTAGAAAACAAGCTGCGCAGAAGAAGTTGTTCTTTGGGTGGGAGGGTGGGCTAGTGGAAGGAGGGGGCAATCTCTTTTTTTCCCGGGTGGTAGGGGGATGACAGGAGAAGGGAAGCGGGTGGTGAGAAAGGTACAGAGGGCAGGGTTTGGGGGCTGGGAAGGAAAGGGAAAAGATTAGGGTTTGGGGATGATGAAAGGGCTTTCTACGGGTAAGGATGGCAAAGGGTGGCAGTGACGGAAAGTCAGGCAACCTGTCCTGTCCGTCTTTTTGTATCGTGAATTGGAAAGACTGCAAGGGGGAGGGGAGTTGCTTGCGCCCTAAAGGAGGAGTTATTCAGATTCATTGCAGTGGGCGGCGGCTGCAAAACGCACCATTCTTCTTGTTTTGGCTCTGCAAAGCAGCCTTTTCAAGGGTTGGCTTGGGTGACAAAATGTCTTGTGTAGGCGTGGGTTTGTCTCCCTCTCGCTCTCTCTCCCTAAGATGTGTCCGGCATAGGCCAGGGTGCCACTCGAGGCCCAAACCAATTCTGGTTATCGCTTCTCGGCCTTTTGGCTAAGATCAAGTGTAGTATCTGTTCTTATCAGTTTAATATCTGATACGTCCCCTATCTGGGGACCATATATTAAATGGATTTTTAGAACAGGGAGATGGAAAAAGAGCTTGCTCTGTCCACTCCACGCATTGACCTGGTATTGCAGTACCTCCAGGAACGGTGCACCCCTTCTTAACCCAGTTTCCAAAAGCAGAACTCAATTCACCTGATTCACATTAGCCCGATTTAATGAATTGGAAGAAAGCATACGTCTTCATATGCACCTCAATTTGGCCCATTCACTTTTCACACTTCCTCCTTTTGTTTTTTATCTTTCACACTTTTGACTTTCTTTATTCATCCAAATAGCAAACTCATCACCACTCAACCTGACCAACTCGGCTATGTCCCCGTGCTGCAGTTCTCTGTCTTATCTAGATCATTTGCAATTGAATGGAATAGATCCCTTTTGGACAAAGTGGATTCACCTGCTGCTGCAGTGACCACAGGTGTGATAACATCTAGAATTGGCATCTGGTGCGATCTCTCCGCTTCCACTCCAAAGAAAGTTACCTGTTTATTCCTATCATGCATTGGTTTTTGGGGTTTTCTTTGAGTAATGATGATCTCTTTAGTAGTCTGTTGGCGCCCTCTCCTGGAGGAATAGTTTGCTTGCTCTTGGACATTCTAAAAGAGAGGTCATGATAGACATTGAGCTTCTGAGCTCAATTGGGGACAGTCATGGGTGATGAATGTTTGCAACCTACTGCGAAGCCTCATACCGCAATATAAGGAACGTCAAATACTAAGAAAGGGCGGCCTATGAAAGAATTACTACTTTCAATAAGTACACTTAAACGGCTAATTGGGAATAGAAAAACTGTAAAAAGCCCTCTGAGAAAGCCCCCCTCTAACCTTTGATAGTAAGCTTTTCTGTAGTCTGCCTGTTGATGTATTTTCCGTTTGAACTGTGCACAACATGAAGAGACGGAACACTGGCGGCTTGTCACAATGCCCCCCGATGACATCACAATAGCGCTGCTGCCTAGAAAACAAGCTGCGCAGAAGAAGTTGTTCTTTGGGTGGGAGGGTGGGCTAGTGGAAGGAGGGGGCAATCTCTTTTTTTCCCGGGTGGTAGGGGGATGACAGGAGAAGGGAAGCGGGTGGTGAGAAAGGTACAGAGGGCAGGGTTTGGGGGCTGGGAAGGAAAGGGAAAAGATTAGGGTTTGGGGATGATGAAAGGGCTTTCTACGGGTAAGGATGGCAAAGGGTGGCAGTGACGGAAAGTCAGGCAACCTGTCCTGTCCGTCTTTTTGTATCGTGAATTGGAAAGACTGCAAGGGGGAGGGGAGTTGCTTGCGCCCTAAAGGAGGAGTTATTCAGATTCATTGCAGTGGGCGGCGGCTGCAAAACGCACCATTCTTCTTGTTTTGGCTCTGCAAAGCAGCCTTTTCAAGGGTTGGCTTGGGTGACAAAATGTCTTGTGTAGGCGTGGGTTTGTCTCCCTCTCGCTCTCTCTCCCTAAGATGTGTCCGGCATAGGCCAGGGTGCCACTCGAGGCCCAAACCAATTCTGGTTATCGCTTCTCGGCCTTTTGGCTAAGATCAAGTGTAGTATCTGTTCTTATCAGTTTAATATCTGATACGTCCCCTATCTGGGGACCATATATTAAATGGATTTTTAGAACAGGGAGATGGAAAAAGAGCTTGCTCTGTCCACTCCACGCATTGACCTGGTATTGCAGTACCTCCAGGAACGGTGCACCCCTTCTTAACCCAGTTTCCAAAAGCAGAACTCAATTCACCTGATTCATATTAGCCCGATTTAATGAATTGGAAGAAAGCATACGTCTTCATATGCACCTCAATTTGGCCCATTCACTTTTCACACTTCCTCCTTTTGTTTTTTATCTTTCACACTTTTGACTTTCTTTATTCATCCAAATAGCAAACTCATCACCACTCAACCTGACCAACTCGGCTATGTCCCCGTGCTGCAGTTCTCTGTCTTATCTAGATCATTTGCAATTGAATGGAATAGATCCCTTTTGGACAAAGTGGATTCACCTGCTGCTGCAGTGACCACAGGTGTGATAACATCTAGAATTGGCATCTGGTGCGATCTCTCCGCTTCCACTCCAAAGAAAGTTACCTGTTTATTCCTATCATGCATTGGTTTTTGGGGTTTTCTTTGAGTAATGATGATCTCTTTAGTAGTCTGTTGGCGCCCTCTCCTGGAGGAATAGTTTGCTTGCTCTTGGACATTCTAAAAGAGAGGTCATGATAGACATTGAGCTTCTGAGCTCAATTGGGGACAGTCATGGGTGATGAATGTTTGCAACCTACTGCGAAGCCTCATACCGCAATATAAGGAACGTCAAATACTAAGAAAGGGCGGCCTATGAAAGAATTACTACTTTCAATAAGTACACTTAAACGGCTAATTGGGAATAGAAAAACTGTAAAAAGCCCTCTGAGAAAGCCCCCCTCTAACCTTTGATAGTAAGCTTTTCTGTAGTCTGCCTGTTGATGTATTTTCCGTTTGAACTGTGCACAACATGAAGAGACGGAACACTGGCGGCTTGTCACAATGCCCCCCGATGACATCAC
The DNA here is from genome assembly GCF_048569485.1 of Anomaloglossus baeobatrachus. Taxonomy (NCBI): domain Eukaryota; kingdom Metazoa; phylum Chordata; class Amphibia; order Anura; family Aromobatidae; genus Anomaloglossus; species Anomaloglossus baeobatrachus. The sequence continues at coordinate 44,226 of NW_027443253.1, read as the reverse complement.
AATAGCGCTGCTGCCTAGAAAACAAGCTGCGCAGAAGAAGTTGTTCTTTGGGTGGGAGGGTGGGCTAGTGGAAGGAGGGGGCAATCTCTTTTTTTCCCGGGTGGTAGGGGGATGACAGGAGAAGGGAAGCGGGTGGTGAGAAAGGTACAGAGGGCAGGGTTTGGGGGCTGGGAAGGAAAGGGAAAAGATTAGGGTTTGGGGATGATGAAAGGGCTTTCTACGGGTAAGGATGGCAAAGGGTGGCAGTGACGGAAAGTCAGGCAACCTGTCCTGTCCGTCTTTTTGTATCGTGAATTGGAAAGACTGCAAGGGGGAGGGGAGTTGCTTGCGCCCTAAAGGAGGAGTTATTCAGATTCATTGCAGTGGGCGGCGGCTGCAAAACGCACCATTCTTCTTGTTTTGGCTCTGCAAAGCAGCCTTTTCAAGGGTTGGCTTGGGTGACAAAATGTCTTGTGTAGGCGTGGGTTTGTCTCCCTCTCGCTCTCTCTCCCTAAGATGTGTCCGGCATAGGCCAGGGTGCCACTCGAGGCCCAAACCAATTCTGGTTATCGCTTCTCGGCCTTTTGGCTAAGATCAAGTGTAGTATCTGTTCTTATCAGTTTAATATCTGATACGTCCCCTATCTGGGGACCATATATTAAATGGATTTTTAGAACAGGGAGATGGAAAAAGAGCTTGCTCTGTCCACTCCACGCATTGACCTGGTATTGCAGTACCTCCAGGAACGGTGCACCCCTTCTTAACCCAGTTTCCAAAAGCAGAACTCAATTCACCTGATTCATATTAGCCCGATTTAATGAATTGGAAGAAAGCATACGTCTTCATATGCACCTCAATTTGGCCCATTCACTTTTCACACTTCCTCCTTTTGTTTTTTATCTTTCACACTTTTGACTTTCTTTATTCATCCAAATAGCAAACTCATCACCACTCAACCTGACCAACTCGGCTATGTCCCCGTGCTGCAGTTCTCTGTCTTATCTAGATCATTTGCAATTGAATGGAATAGATCCCTTTTGGACAAAGTGGATTCACCTGCTGCTGCAGTGACCACAGGTGTGATAACATCTAGAATTGGCATCTGGTGCGATCTCTCCGCTTCCACTCCAAAGAAAGTTACCTGTTTATTCCTATCATGCATTGGTTTTTGGGGTTTTCTTTGAGTAATGATGATCTCTTTAGTAGTCTGTTGGCGCCCTCTCCTGGAGGAATAGTTTGCTTGCTCTTGGACATTCTAAAAGAGAGGTCATGATAGACATTGAGCTTCTGAGCTCAATTGGGGACAGTCATGGGTGATGAATGTTTGCAACCTACTGCGAAGCCTCATACCGCAATATAAGGAACGTCAAATACTAAGAAAGGGCGGCCTATGAAAGAATTACTACTTTCAATAAGTACACTTAAACGGCTAATTGGGAATAGAAAAACTGTAAAAAGCCCTCTGAGAAAGCCCCCCTCTAACCTTTGATAGTAAGCTTTTCTGTAGTCTGCCTGTTGATGTATTTTCCGTTTGAACTGTGCACAACATGAAGAGACGGAACACTGGCGGCTTGTCACAATGCCCCCCGATGACATCACAATAGCGCTGCTGCCTAGAAAACAAGCTGCGCAGAAGAAGTTGTTCTTTGGGTGGGAGGGTGGGCTAGTGGAAGGAGGGGGCAATCTCTTTTTTTCCCGGGTGGTAGGGGGATGACAGGAGAAGGGAAGCGGGTGGTGAGAAAGGTACAGAGGGCAGGGTTTGGGGGCTGGGAAGGAAAGGGAAAAGATTAGGGTTTGGGGATGATGAAAGGGCTTTCTACGGGTAAGGATGGCAAAGGGTGGCAGTGACGGAAAGTCAGGCAACCTGTCCTGTCCGTCTTTTTGTATCGTGAATTGGAAAGACTGCAAGGGGGAGGGGAGTTGCTTGCGCCCTAAAGGAGGAGTTATTCAGATTCATTGCAGTGGGCGGCGGCTGCAAAACGCACCATTCTTCTTGTTTTGGCTCTGCAAAGCAGCCTTTTCAAGGGTTGGCTTGGGTGACAAAATGTCTTGTGTAGGCGTGGGTTTGTCTCCCTCTCGCTCTCTCTCCCTAAGATGTGTCCGGCATAGGCCAGGGTGCCACTCGAGGCCCAAACCAATTCTGGTTATCGCTTCTCGGCCTTTTGGCTAAGATCAAGTGTAGTATCTGTTCTTATCAGTTTAATATCTGATACGTCCCCTATCTGGGGACCATATATTAAATGGATTTTTAGAACAGGGAGATGGAAAAAGAGCTTGCTCTGTCCACTCCACGCATTGACCTGGTATTGCAGTACCTCCAGGAACGGTGCACCCCTTCTTAACCCAGTTTCCAAAAGCAGAACTCAATTCACCTGATTCATATTAGCCCGATTTAATGAATTGGAAGAAAGCATACGTCTTCATATGCACCTCAATTTGGCCCATTCACTTTTCACACTTCCTCCTTTTGTTTTTTATCTTTCACACTTTTGACTTTCTTTATTCATCCAAATAGCAAACTCATCACCACTCAACCTGACCAACTCGGCTATGTCCCCGTGCTGCAGTTCTCTGTCTTATCTAGATCATTTGCAATTGAATGGAATAGATCCCTTTTGGACAAAGTGGATTCACCTGCTGCTGCAGTGACCACAGGTGTGATAACATCTAGAATTGGCATCTGGTGCGATCTCTCCGCTTCCACTCCAAAGAAAGTTACCTGTTTATTCCTATCATGCATTGGTTTTTGGGGTTTTCTTTGAGTAATGATGATCTCTTTAGTAGTCTGTTGGCGCCCTCTCCTGGAGGAATAGTTTGCTTGCTCTTGGACATTCTAAAAGAGAGGTCATGATAGACATTGAGCTTCTGAGCTCAATTGGGGACAGTCATGGGTGATGAATGTTTGCAACCTACTGCGAAGCCTCATACCGCAATATAAGGAACGTCAAATACTAAGAAAGGGCGGCCTATGAAAGAATTACTACTTTCAATAAGTACACTTAAACGGCTAATTGGGAATAGAAAAACTGTAAAAAGCCCTCTGAGAAAGCCCCCCTCTAACCTTTGATAGTAAGCTTTTCTGTAGTCTGCCTGTTGATGTATTTTCCGTTTGAACTGTGCACAACATGAAGAGACGGAACACTGGCGGCTTGTCACAATGCCCCCCGATGACATCACAATAGCGCTGCTGCCTAGAAAACAAGCTGCGCAGAAGAAGTTGTTCTTTGGGTGGGAGGGTGGGCTAGTGGAAGGAGGGGGCAATCTCTTTTTTTCCCGGGTGGTAGGGGGATGACAGGAGAAGGGAAGCGGGTGGTGAGAAAGGTACAGAGGGCAGGGTTTGGGGGCTGGGAAGGAAAGGGAAAAGATTAGGGTTTGGGGATGATGAAAGGGCTTTCTACGGGTAAGGATGGCAAAGGGTGGCAGTGACGGAAAGTCAGGCAACCTGTCCTGTCCGTCTTTTTGTATCGTGAATTGGAAAGACTGCAAGGGGGAGGGGAGTTGCTTGCGCCCTAAAGGAGGAGTTATTCAGATTCATTGCAGTGGGCGGCGGCTGCAAAACGCACCATTCTTCTTGTTTTGGCTCTGCAAAGCAGCCTTTTCAAGGGTTGGCTTGGGTGACAAAATGTCTTGTGTAGGCGTGGGTTTGTCTCCCTCTCGCTCTCTCTCCCTAAGATGTGTCCGGCATAGGCCAGGGTGCCACTCGAGGCCCAAACCAATTCTGGTTATCGCTTCTCGGCCTTTTGGCTAAGATCAAGTGTAGTATCTGTTCTTATCAGTTTAATATCTGATACGTCCCCTATCTGGGGACCATATATTAAATGGATTTTTAGAACAGGGAGATGGAAAAAGAGCTTGCTCTGTCCACTCCACGCATTGACCTGGTATTGCAGTACCTCCAGGAACGGTGCACCCCTTCTTAACCCAGTTTCCAAAAGCAGAACTCAATTCACCTGATTCATATTAGCCCGATTTAATGAATTGGAAGAAAGCATACGTCTTCATATGCACCTCAATTTGGCCCATTCACTTTTCACACTTCCTCCTTTTGTTTTTTATCTTTCACACTTTTGACTTTCTTTATTCATCCAAATAGCAAACTCATCACCACTCAACCTGACCAACTCGGCTATGTCCCCGTGCTGCAGTTCTCTGTCTTATCTAGATCATTTGCAATTGAATGGAATAGATCCCTTTTGGACAAAGTGGATTCACCTGCTGCTGCAGTGACCACAGGTGTGATAACATCTAGAATTGGCATCTGGTGCGATCTCTCCGCTTCCACTCCAAAGAAAGTTACCTGTTTATTCCTATCATGCATTGGTTTTTGGGGTTTTCTTTGAGTAATGATGATCTCTTTAGTAGTCTGTTGGCGCCCTCTCCTGGAGGAATAGTTTGCTTGCTCTTGGACATTCTAAAAGAGAGGTCATGATAGACATTGAGCTTCTGAGCTCAATTGGGGACAGTCATGGGTGATGAATGTTTGCAACCTACTGCGAAGCCTCATACCGCAATATAAGGAACGTCAAATACTAAGAAAGGGCGGCCTATGAAAGAATTACTACTTTCAATAAGTACACTTAAACGGCTAATTGGGAATAGAAAAACTGTAAAAAGCCCTCTGAGAAAGCCCCCCTCTAACCTTTGATAGTAAGCTTTTCTGTAGTCTGCCTGTTGATGTATTTTCCGTTTGAACTGTGCACAACATGAAGAGACGGAACACTGGCGGCTTGTCACAATGCCCCCCGATGACATCACAATAGCGCTGCTGCCTAGAAAACAAGCTGCGCAGAAGAAGTTGTTCTTTGGGTGGGAGGGTGGGCTAGTGGAAGGAGGGGGCAATCTCTTTTTTTCCCGGGTGGTAGGGGGATGACAGGAGAAGGGAAGCGGGTGGTGAGAAAGGTACAGAGGGCAGGGTTTGGGGGCTGGGAAGGAAAGGGAAAAGATTAGGGTTTGGGGATGATGAAAGGGCTTTCTACGGGTAAGGATGGCAAAGGGTGGCAGTGACGGAAAGTCAGGCAACCTGTCCTGTCCGTCTTTTTGTATCGTGAATTGGAAAGACTGCAAGGGGGAGGGGAGTTGCTTGCGCCCTAAAGGAGGAGTTATTCAGATTCATTGCAGTGGGCGGCGGCTGCAAAACGCACCATTCTTCTTGTTTTGGCTCTGCAAAGCAGCCTTTTCAAGGGTTGGCTTGGGTGACAAAATGTCTTGTGTAGGCGTGGGTTTGTCTCCCTCTCGCTCTCTCTCCCTAAGATGTGTCCGGCATAGGCCAGGGTGCCACTCGAGGCCCAAACCAATTCTGGTTATCGCTTCTCGGCCTTTTGGCTAAGATCAAGTGTAGTATCTGTTCTTATCAGTTTAATATCTGATACGTCCCCTATCTGGGGACCATATATTAAATGGATTTTTAGAACAGGGAGATGGAAAAAGAGCTTGCTCTGTCCACTCCACGCATTGACCTGGTATTGCAGTACCTCCAGGAACGGTGCACCCCTTCTTAACCCAGTTTCCAAAAGCAGAACTCAATTCACCTGATTCATATTAGCCCGATTTAATGAATTGGAAGAAAGCATACGTCTTCATATGCACCTCAATTTGGCCCATTCACTTTTCACACTTCCTCCTTTTGTTTTTTATCTTTCACACTTTTGACTTTCTTTATTCATCCAAATAGCAAACTCATCACCACTCAACCTGACCAACTCGGCTATGTCCCCGTGCTGCAGTTCTCTGTCTTATCTAGATCATTTGCAATTGAATGGAATAGATCCCTTTTGGACAAAGTGGATTCACCTGCTGCTGCAGTGACCACAGGTGTGATAACATCTAGAATTGGCATCTGGTGCGATCTCTCCGCTTCCACTCCAAAGAAAGTTACCTGTTTATTCCTATCATGCATTGGTTTTTGGGGTTTTCTTTGAGTAATGATGATCTCTTTAGTAGTCTGTTGGCGCCCTCTCCTGGAGGAATAGTTTGCTTGCTCTTGGACATTCTAAAAGAGAGGTCATGATAGACATTGAGCTTCTGAGCTCAATTGGGGACAGTCATGGGTGATGAATGTTTGCAACCTACTGCGAAGCCTCATACCGCAATATAAGGAACGTCAAATACTAAGAAAGGGCGGCCTATGAAAGAATTACTACTTTCAATAAGTACACTTAAACGGCTAATTGGGAATAGAAAAACTGTAAAAAGCCCTCTGAGAAAGCCCCCCTCTAACCTTTGATAGTAAGCTTTTCTGTAGTCTGCCTGTTGATGTATTTTCCGTTTGAACTGTGCACAACATGAAGAGACGGAACACTGGCGGCTTGTCACAATGCCCCCCGATGACATCACAATAGCGCTGCTGCCTAGAAAACAAGCTGCGCAGAAGAAGTTGTTCTTTGGGTGGGAGGGTGGGCTAGTGGAAGGAGGGGGCAATCTCTTTTTTTCCCGGGTGGTAGGGGGATGACAGGAGAAGGGAAGCGGGTGGTGAGAAAGGTACAGAGGGCAGGGTTTGGGGGCTGGGAAGGAAAGGGAAAAGATTAGGGTTTGGGGATGATGAAAGGGCTTTCTACGGGTAAGGATGGCAAAGGGTGGCAGTGACGGAAAGTCAGGCAACCTGTCCTGTCCGTCTTTTTGTATCGTGAATTGGAAAGACTGCAAGGGGGAGGGGAGTTGCTTGCGCCCTAAAGGAGGAGTTATTCAGATTCATTGCAGTGGGCGGCGGCTGCAAAACGCACCATTCTTCTTGTTTTGGCTCTGCAAAGCAGCCTTTTCAAGGGTTGGCTTGGGTGACAAAATGTCTTGTGTAGGCGTGGGTTTGTCTCCCTCTCGCTCTCTCTCCCTAAGATGTGTCCGGCATAGGCCAGGGTGCCACTCGAGGCCCAAACCAATTCTGGTTATCGCTTCTCGGCCTTTTGGCTAAGATCAAGTGTAGTATCTGTTCTTATCAGTTTAATATCTGATACGTCCCCTATCTGGGGACCATATATTAAATGGATTTTTAGAACAGGGAGATGGAAAAAGAGCTTGCTCTGTCCACTCCACGCATTGACCTGGTATTGCAGTACCTCCAGGAACGGTGCACCCCTTCTTAACCCAGTTTCCAAAAGCAGAACTCAATTCACCTGATTCATATTAGCCCGATTTAATGAATTGGAAGAAAGCATACGTCTTCATATGCACCTCAATTTGGCCCATTCACTTTTCACACTTCCTCCTTTTGTTTTTTATCTTTCACACTTTTGACTTTCTTTATTCATCCAAATAGCAAACTCATCACCACTCAACCTGACCAACTCGGCTATGTCCCCGTGCTGCAGTTCTCTGTCTTATCTAGATCATTTGCAATTGAATGGAATAGATCCCTTTTGGACAAAGTGGATTCACCTGCTGCTGCAGTGACCACAGGTGTGATAACATCTAGAATTGGCATCTGGTGCGATCTCTCCGCTTCCACTCCAAAGAAAGTTACCTGTTTATTCCTATCATGCATTGGTTTTTGGGGTTTTCTTTGAGTAATGATGATCTCTTTAGTAGTCTGTTGGCGCCCTCTCCTGGAGGAATAGTTTGCTTGCTCTTGGACATTCTAAAAGAGAGGTCATGATAGACATTGAGCTTCTGAGCTCAATTGGGGACAGTCATGGGTGATGAATGTTTGCAACCTACTGCGAAGCCTCATACCGCAATATAAGGAACGTCAAATACTAAGAAAGGGCGGCCTATGAAAGAATTACTACTTTCAATAAGTACACTTAAACGGCTAATTGGGAATAGAAAAACTGTAAAAAGCCCTCTGAGAAAGCCCCCCTCTAACCTTTGATAGTAAGCTTTTCTGTAGTCTGCCTGTTGATGTATTTTCCGTTTGAACTGTGCACAACATGAAGAGACGGAACACTGGCGGCTTGTCACAATGCCCCCCGATGACATCACAATAGCGCTGCTGCCTAGAAAACAAGCTGCGCAGAAGAAGTTGTTCTTTGGGTGGGAGGGTGGGCTAGTGGAAGGAGGGGGCAATCTCTTTTTTTCCCGGGTGGTAGGGGGATGACAGGAGAAGGGAAGCGGGTGGTGAGAAAGGTACAGAGGGCAGGGTTTGGGGGCTGGGAAGGAAAGGGAAAAGATTAGGGTTTGGGGATGATGAAAGGGCTTTCTACGGGTAAGGATGGCAAAGGGTGGCAGTGACGGAAAGTCAGGCAACCTGTCCTGTCCGTCTTTTTGTATCGTGAATTGCAAAGACTGCAAGGGGGAGGGGAGTTGCTTGCGCCCTAAAGGAGGAGTTATTCAGATTCATTGCAGTGGGCGGCGGCTGCAAAACGCACCATTCTTCTTGTTTTGGCTCTGCAAAGCAGCCTTTTCAAGGGTTGGCTTGGGTGACAAAATGTCTTGTGTAGGCGTGGGTTTGTCTCCCTCTCGCTCTCTCTCCCTAAGATGTGTCCGGCATAGGCCAGGGTGCCACTCGAGGCCCAAACCAATTCTGGTTATCGCTTCTCGGCCTTTTGGCTAAGATCAAGTGTAGTATCTGTTCTTATCAGTTTAATATCTGATACGTCCCCTATCTGGGGACCATATATTAAATGGATTTTTAGAACAGGGAGATGGAAAAAGAGCTTGCTCTGTCCACTCCACGCATTGACCTGGTATTGCAGTACCTCCAGGAACGGTGCACCCCTTCTTAACCCAGTTTCCAAAAGCAGAACTCAATTCACCTGATTCATATTAGCCCGATTTAATGAATTGGAAGAAAGCATACGTCTTCATATGCACCTCAATTTGGCCCATTCACTTTTCACACTTCCTCCTTTTGTTTTTTATCTTTCACACTTTTGACTTTCTTTATTCATCCAAATAGCAAACTCATCACCACTCAACCTGACCAACTCGGCTATGTCCCCGTGCTGCAGTTCTCTGTCTTATCTAGATCATTTGCAATTGAATGGAATAGATCCCTTTTGGACAAAGTGGATTCACCTGCTGCTGCAGTGACCACAGGTGTGATAACATCTAGAATTGGCATCTGGTGCGATCTCTCCGCTTCCACTCCAAAGAAAGTTACCTGTTTATTCCTATCATGCATTGGTTTTTGGGGTTTTCTTTGAGTAATGATGATCTCTTTAGTAGTCTGTTGGCGCCCTCTCCTGGAGGAATAGTTTGCTTGCTCTTGGACATTCTAAAAGAGAGGTCATGATAGACATTGAGCTTCTGAGCTCAATTGGGGACAGTCATGGGTGATGAATGTTTGCAACCTACTGCGAAGCCTCATACCGCAATATAAGGAACGTCAAATACTAAGAAAGGGCGGCCTATGAAAGAATTACTACTTTCAATAAGTACACTTAAACGGCTAATTGGGAATAGAAAAACTGTAAAAAGCCCTCTGAGAAAGCCCCCCTCTAACCTTTGATAGTAAGCTTTTCTGTAGTCTGCCTGTTGATGTATTTTCCGTTTGAACTGTGCACAACATGAAGAGACGGAACACTGGCGGCTTGTCACAATGCCCCCCGATGACATCACAATAGCGCTGCTGCCTAGAAAACAAGCTGCGCAGAAGAAGTTGTTCTTTGGGTGGGAGGGTGGGCTAGTGGAAGGAGGGGGCAATCTCTTTTTTTCCCGGGTGGTAGGGGGATGACAGGAGAAGGGAAGCGGGTGGTGAGAAAGGTACAGAGGGCAGGGTTTGGGGGCTGGGAAGGAAAGGGAAAAGATTAGGGTTTGGGGATGATGAAAGGGCTTTCTACGGGTAAGGATGGCAAAGGGTGGCAGTGACGGAAAGTCAGGCAACCTGTCCTGTCCGTCTTTTTGTATCGTGAATTGGAAAGACTGCAAGGGGGAGGGGAGTTGCTTGCGCCCTAAAGGAGGAGTTATTCAGATTCATTGCAGTGGGCGGCGGCTGCAAAACGCACCATTCTTCTTGTTTTGGCTCTGCAAAGCAGCCTTTTCAAGGGTTGGCTTGGGTGACAAAATGTCTTGTGTAGGCGTGGGTTTGTCTCCCTCTCGCTCTCTCTCCCTAAGATGTGTCCGGCATAGGCCAGGGTGCCACTCGAGGCCCAAACCAATTCTGGTTATCGCTTCTCGGCCTTTTGGCTAAGATCAAGTGTAGTATCTGTTCTTATCAGTTTAATATCTGATACGTCCCCTATCTGGGGACCATATATTAAATGGATTTTTAGAACAGGGAGATGGAAAAAGAGCTTGCTCTGTCCACTCCACGCATTGACCTGGTATTGCAGTACCTCCAGGAACGGTGCACCCCTTCTTAACCCAGTTTCCAAAAGCAGAACTCAATTCACCTGATTCATATTAGCCCGATTTAATGAATTGGAAGAAAGCATACGTCTTCATATGCACCTCAATTTGGCCCATTCACTTTTCACACTTCCTCCTTTTGTTTTTTATCTTTCACACTTTTGACTTTCTTTATTCATCCAAATAGCAAACTCATCACCACTCAACCTGACCAACTCGGCTATGTCCCCGTGCTGCAGTTCTCTGTCTTATCTAGATCATTTGCAATTGAATGGAATAGATCCCTTTTGGACAAAGTGGATTCACCTGCTGCTGCAGTGACCACAGGTGTGATAACATCTAGAATTGGCATCTGGTGCGATCTCTCCGCTTCCACTCCAAAGAAAGTTACCTGTTTATTCCTATCATGCATTGGTTTTTGGGGTTTTCTTTGAGTAATGATGATCTCTTTAGTAGTCTGTTGGCGCCCTCTCCTGGAGGAATAGTTTGCTTGCTCTTGGACATTCTAAAAGAGAGGTCATGATAGACATTGAGCTTCTGAGCTCAATTGGGGACAGTCATGGGTGATGAATGTTTGCAACCTACTGCGAAGCCTCATACCGCAATATAAGGAACGTCAAATACTAAGAAAGGGCAGCCTATGAAAGAATTACTACTTTCAATAAGTACACTTAAACGGCTAATTGGGAATAGAAAAACTGTAAAAAGCCCTCTGAGAAAGCCCCCCTCTAACCTTTGATAGTAAGCTTTTCTGTAGTCTGCCTGTTGATGTATTTTCCGTTTGAACTGTGCACAACATGAAGAGACGGAACACTGGCGGCTTGTCACAATGCCCCCCGATGACATCACAATAGCGCTGCTGCCTAGAAAACAAGCTGCGCAGAAGAAGTTGTTCTTTGGGTGGGAGGGTGGGCTAGTGGAAGGAGGGGGCAATCTCTTTTTTTCCCGGGTGGTAGGGGGATGACAGGAGAAGGGAAGCGGGTGGTGAGAAAGGTACAGAGGGCAGGGTTTGGGGGCTGGGAAGGAAAGGGAAAAGATTAGGGTTTGGGGATGATGAAAGGGCTTTCTACGGGTAAGGATGGCAAAGGGTGGCAGTGACGGAAAGTCAGGCAACCTGTCCTGTCCGTCTTTTTGTATCGTGAATTGGAAAGACTGCAAGGGGGAGGGGAGTTGCTTGCGCCCTAAAGGAGGAGTTATTCAGATTCATTGCAGTGGGCGGCGGCTGCAAAACGCACCATTCTTCTTGTTTTGGCTCTGCAAAGCAGCCTTTTCAAGGGTTGGCTTGGGTGACAAAATGTCTTGTGTAGGCGTGGGTTTGTCTCCCTCTCGCTCTCTCTCCCTAAGATGTGTCCGGCATAGGCCAGGGTGCCACTCGAGGCCCAAACCAATTCTGGTTATCGCTTCTCGGCCTTTTGGCTAAGATCAAGTGTAGTATCTGTTCTTATCAGTTTAATATCTGATACGTCCCCTATCTGGGGACCATATATTAAATGGATTTTTAGAACAGGGAGATGGAAAAAGAGCTTGCTCTGTCCACTCCACGCATTGACCTGGTATTGCAGTACCTCCAGGAACGGTGCACCCCTTCTTAACCCAGTTTCCAAAAGCAGAACTCAATTCACCTGATTCATATTAGCCCGATTTAATGAATTGGAAGAAAGCATACGTCTTCATATGCACCTCAATTTGGCCCATTCACTTTTCACACTTCCTCCTTTTGTTTTTTATCTTTCACACTTTTGACTTTCTTTATTCATCCAAATAGCAAACTCATCACCACTCAACCTGACCAACTCGGCTATGTCCCCGTGCTGCAGTTCTCTGTCTTATCTAGATCATTTGCAATTGAATGGAATAGATCCCTTTTGGACAAAGTGGATTCACCTGCTGCTGCAGTGACCACAGGTGTGATAACATCTAGAATTGGCATCTGGTGCGATCTCTCCGCTTCCACTCCAAAGAAAGTTACCTGTTTATTCCTATCATGCATTGGTTTTTGGGGTTTTCTTTGAGTAATGATGATCTCTTTAGTAGTCTGTTGGCGCCCTCTCCTGGAGGAATAGTTTGCTTGCTCTTGGACATTCTAAAAGAGAGGTCATGATAGACATTGAGCTTCTGAGCTCAATTGGGGACAGTCATGGGTGATGAATGTTTGCAACCTACTGCGAAGCCTCATACCGCAATATAAGGAACGTCAAATACTAAGAAAGGGCGGCCTATGAAAGAATTACTACTTTCAATAAGTACACTTAAACGGCTAATTGGGAATAGAAAAACTGTAAAAAGCCCTCTGAGAAAGCCCCCCTCTAACCTTTGATAGTAAGCTTTTCTGTAGTCTGCCTGTTGATGTATTTTCCGTTTGAACTGTGCACAACATGAAGAGACGGAACACTGGCGGCTTGTCACAATGCCCCCCGATGACATCACAATAGCGCTGCTGCCTAGAAAACAAGCTGCGCAGAAGAAGTTGTTCTTTGGGTGGGAGGGTGGGCTAGTGGAAGGAGGGGGCAATCTCTTTTTTTCCCGGGTGGTAGGGGGATGACAGGAGAAGGGAAGCGGGTGGTGAGAAAGGTACAGAGGGCAGGGTTTGGGGGCTGGGAAGGAAAGGGAAAAGATTAGGGTTTGGGGATGATGAAAGGGCTTTCTACGGGTAAGGATGGCAAAGGGTGGCAGTGACGGAAAGTCAGGCAACCTGTCCTGTCCGTCTTTTTGTATCGTGAATTGGAAAGACTGCAAGGGGGAGGGGAGTTGCTTGCGCCCTAAAGGAGGAGTTATTCAGATTCATTGCAGTGGGCGGCGGCTGCAAAACGCACCATTCTTCTTGTTTTGGCTCTGCAAAGCAGCCTTTTCAAGGGTTGGCTTGGGTGACAAAATGTCTTGTGTAGGCGTGGGTTTGTCTCCCTCTCGCTCTCTCTCCCTAAGATGTGTCCGGCATAGGCCAGGGTGCCACTCGAGGCCCAAACCAATTCTGGTTATCGCTTCTCGGCCTTTTGGCTAAGATCAAGTGTAGTATCTGTTCTTATCAGTTTAATATCTGATACGTCCCCTATCTGGGGACCATATATTAAATGGATTTTTAGAACAGGGAGATGGAAAAAGAGCTTGCTCTGTCCACTCCACGCATTGACCTGGTATTGCAGTACCTCCAGGAACGGTGCACCCCTTCTTAACCCAGTTTCCAAAAGCAGAACTCAATTCACCTGATTCATATTAGCCCGATTTAATGAATTGGAAGAAAGCATACGTCTTCATATGCACCTCAATTTGGCCCATTCACTTTTCACACTTCCTCCTTTTGTTTTTTATCTTTCACACTTTTGACTTTCTTTATTCATCCAAATAGCAAACTCATCACCACTCAACCTGACCAACTCGGCTATGTCCCCGTGCTGCAGTTCTCTGTCTTATCTAGATCATTTGCAATTGAATGGAATAGATCCCTTTTGGACAAAGTGGATTCACCTGCTGCTGCAGTGACCACAGGTGTGATAACATCTAGAATTGGCATCTGGTGCGATCTCTCCGCTTCCACTCCAAAGAAAGTTACCTGTTTATTCCTATCATGCATTGGTTTTTGGGGTTTTCTTTGAGTAATGATGATCTCTTTAGTAGTCTGTTGGCGCCCTCTCCTGGAGGAATAGTTTGCTTGCTCTTGGACATTCTAAAAGAGAGGTCATGATAGACATTGAGCTTCTGAGCTCAATTGGGGACAGTCATGGGTGATGAATGTTTGCAACCTACTGCGAAGCCTCATACCGCAATATAAGGAACGTCAAATACTAAGAAAGGGCGGCCTATGAAAGAATTACTACTTTCAATAAGTACACTTAAACGGCTAATTGGGAATAGAAAAACTGTAAAAAGCCCTCTGAGAAAGCCCCCCTCTAACCTTTGATAGTAAGCTTTTCTGTAGTCTGCCTGTTGATGTATTTTCCGTTTGAACTGTGCACAACATGAAGAGACGGAACACTGGCGGCTTGTCACAATGCCCCCCGATGACATCACAATAGCGCTGCTGCCTAGAAAACAAGCTGCGCAGAAGAAGTTGTTCTTTGGGTGGGAGGGTGGGCTAGTGGAAGGAGGGGGCAATCTCTTTTTTTCCCGGGTGGTAGGGGGATGACAGGAGAAGGGAAGCGGGTGGTGAGAAAGGTACAGAGGGCAGGGTTTGGGGGCTGGGAAGGAAAGGGAAAAGATTAGGGTTTGGGGATGATGAAAGGGCTTTCTACGGGTAAGGATGGCAAAGGGTGGCAGTGACGGAAAGTCAGGCAACCTGTCCTGTCCGTCTTTTTGTATCGTGAATTGGAAAGACTGCAAGGGGGAGGGGAGTTGCTTGCGCCCTAAAGGAGGAGTTATTCAGATTCATTGCAGTGGGCGGCGGCTGCAAAACGCACCATTCTTCTTGTTTTGGCTCTGCAAAGCAGCCTTTTCAAGGGTTGGCTTGGGTGACAAAATGTCTTGTGTAGGCGTGGGTTTGTCTCCCTCTCGCTCTCTCTCCCTAAGATGTGTCCGGCATAGGCCAGGGTGCCACTCGAGGCCCAAACCAATTCTGGTTATCGCTTCTCGGCCTTTTGGCTAAGATCAAGTGTAGTATCTGTTCTTATCAGTTTAATATCTGATACGTCCCCTATCTGGGGACCATATATTAAATGGATTTTTAGAACAGGGAGATGGAAAAAGAGCTTGCTCTGTCCACTCCACGCATTGACCTGGTATTGCAGTACCTCCAGGAACGGTGCACCCCTTCTTAACCCAGTTTCCAAAAGCAGAACTCAATTCACCTGATTCATATTAGCCCGATTTAATGAATTGGAAGAAAGCATACGTCTTCATATGCACCTCAATTTGGCCCATTCACTTTTCACACTTCCTCCTTTTGTTTTTTATCTTTCACACTTTTGACTTTCTTTATTCATCCAAATAGCAAACTCATCACCACTCAACCTGACCAACTCGGCTATGTCCCCGTGCTGCAGTTCTCTGTCTTATCTAGATCATTTGCAATTGAATGGAATAGATCCCTTTTGGACAAAGTGGATTCACCTGCTGCTGCAGTGACCACAGGTGTGATAACATCTAGAATTGGCATCTGGTGCGATCTCTCCGCTTCCACTCCAAAGAAAGTTACCTGTTTATTCCTATCATGCATTGGTTTTTGGGGTTTTCTTTGAGTAATGATGATCTCTTTAGTAGTCTGTTGGCGCCCTCTCCTGGAGGAATAGTTTGCTTGCTCTTGGACATTCTAAAAGAGAGGTCATGATAGACATTGAGCTTCTGAGCTCAATTGGGGACAGTCATGGGTGATGAATGTTTGCAACCTACTGCGAAGCCTCATACCGCAATATAAGGAACGTCAAATACTAAGAAAGGGCGGCCTATGAAAGAATTACTACTTTCAATAAGTACACTTAAACGGCTAATTGGGAATAGAAAAACTGTAAAAAGCCCTCTGAGAAAGCCCCCCTCTAACCTTTGATAGTAAGCTTTTCTGTAGTCTGCCTGTTGATGTATTTTCCGTTTGAACTGTGCACAACATGAAGAGACGGAACACTGGCGGCTTGTCACAATGCCCCCCGATGACATCACAATAGCGCTGCTGCCTAGAAAACAAGCTGCGCAGAAGAAGTTGTTCTTTGGGTGGGAGGGTGGGCTAGTGGAAGGAGGGGGCAATCTCTTTTTTTCCCGGGTGGTAGGGGGATGACAGGAGAAGGGAAGCGGGTGGTGAGAAAGGTACAGAGGGCAGGGTTTGGGGGCTGGGAAGGAAAGGGAAAAGATTAGGGTTTGGGGATGATGAAAGGGCTTTCTACGGGTAAGGATGGCAAAGGGTGGCAGTGACGGAAAGTCAGGCAACCTGTCCTGTCCGTCTTTTTGTATCGTGAATTGGAAAGACTGCAAGGGGGAGGGGAGTTGCTTGCGCCCTAAAGGAGGAGTTATTCAGATTCATTGCAGTGGGCGGCGGCTGCAAAACGCACCATTCTTCTTGTTTTGGCTCTGCAAAGCAGCCTTTTCAAGGGTTGGCTTGGGTGACAAAATGTCTTGTGTAGGCGTGGGTTTGTCTCCCTCTCGCTCTCTCTCCCTAAGATGTGTCCGGCATAGGCCAGGGTGCCACTCGAGGCCCAAACCAATTCTGGTTATCGCTTCTCGGCCTTTTGGCTAAGATCAAGTGTAGTATCTGTTCTTATCAGTTTAATATCTGATACGTCCCCTATCTGGGGACCATATATTAAATGGATTTTTAGAACAGGGAGATGGAAAAAGAGCTTGCTCTGTCCACTCCACGCATTGACCTGGTATTGCAGTACCTCCAGGAACGGTGCACCCCTTCTTAACCCAGTTTCCAAAAGCAGAACTCAATTCACCTGATTCATATTAGCCCGATTTAATGAATTGGAAGAAAGCATACGTCTTCATATGCACCTCAATTTGGCCCATTCACTTTTCACACTTCCTCCTTTTGTTTTTTATCTTTCACACTTTTGACTTTCTTTATTCATCCAAATAGCAAACTCATCACCACTCAACCTGACCAACTCGGCTATGTCCCCGTGCTGCAGTTCTCTGTCTTATCTAGATCATTTGCAATTGAATGGAATAGATCCCTTTTGGACAAAGTGGATTCACCTGCTGCTGCAGTGACCACAGGTGTGATAACATCTAGAATTGGCATCTGGTGCGATCTCTCCGCTTCCACTCCAAAGAAAGTTACCTGTTTATTCCTATCATGCATTGGTTTTTGGGGTTTTCTTTGAGTAATGATGATCTCTTTAGTAGTCTGTTGGCGCCCTCTCCTGGAGGAATAGTTTGCTTGCTCTTGGACATTCTAAAAGAGAGGTCATGATAGACATTGAGCTTCTGAGCTCAATTGGGGACAGTCATGGGTGATGAATGTTTGCAACCTACTGCGAAGCCTCATACCGCAATATAAGGAACGTCAAATACTAAGAAAGGGCGGCCTATGAAAGAATTACTACTTTCAATAAGTACACTTAAACGGCTAATTGGGAATAGAAAAACTGTAAAAAGCCCTCTGAGAAAGCCCCCCTCTAACCTTTGATAGTAAGCTTTTCTGTAGTCTGCCTGTTGATGTATTTTCCGTTTGAACTGTGCACAACATGAAGAGACGGAACACTGGCGGCTTGTCACAATGCCCCCCGATGACATCACAATAGCGCTGCTGCCTAGAAAACAAGCTGCGCAGAAGAAGTTGTTCTTTGGGTGGGAGGGTGGGCTAGTGGAAGGAGGGGGCAATCTCTTTTTTTCCCGGGTGGTAGGGGGATGACAGGAGAAGGGAAGCGGGTGGTGAGAAAGGTACAGAGGGCAGGGTTTGGGGGCTGGGAAGGAAAGGGAAAAGATTAGGGTTTGGGGATGATGAAAGGGCTTTCTACGGGTAAGGATGGCAAAGGGTGGCAGTGACGGAAAGTCAGGCAACCTGTCCTGTCCGTCTTTTTGTATCGTGAATTGGAAAGACTGCAAGGGGGAGGGGAGTTGCTTGCGCCCTAAAGGAGGAGTTATTCAGATTCATTGCAGTGGGCGGCGGCTGCAAAACGCACCATTCTTCTTGTTTTGGCTCTGCAAAGCAGCCTTTTCAAGGGTTGGCTTGGGTGACAAAATGTCTTGTGTAGGCGTGGGTTTGTCTCCCTCTCGCTCTCTCTCCCTAAGATGTGTCCGGCATAGGCCAGGGTGCCACTCGAGGCCCAAACCAATTCTGGTTATCGCTTCTCGGCCTTTTGGCTAAGATCAAGTGTAGTATCTGTTCTTATCAGTTTAATATCTGATACGTCCCCTATCTGGGGACCATATATTAAATGGATTTTTAGAACAGGGAGATGGAAAAAGAGCTTGCTCTGTCCACTCCACGCATTGACCTGGTATTGCAGTACCTCCAGGAACGGTGCACCCCTTCTTAACCCAGTTTCCAAAAGCAGAACTCAATTCACCTGATTCATATTAGCCCGATTTAATGAATTGGAAGAAAGCATACGTCTTCATATGCACCTCAATTTGGCCCATTCACTTTTCACACTTCCTCCTTTTGTTTTTTATCTTTCACACTTTTGACTTTCTTTATTCATCCAAATAGCAAACTCATCACCACTCAACCTGACCAACTCGGCTATGTCCCCGTGCTGCAGTTCTCTGTCTTATCTAGATCATTTGCAATTGAATGGAATAGATCCCTTTTGGACAAAGTGGATTCACCTGCTGCTGCAGTGACCACAGGTGTGATAACATCTAGAATTGGCATCTGGTGCGATCTCTCCGCTTCCACTCCAAAGAAAGTTACCTGTTTATTCCTATCATGCATTGGTTTTTGGGGTTTTCTTTGAGTAATGATGATCTCTTTAGTAGTCTGTTGGCGCCCTCTCCTGGAGGAATAGTTTGCTTGCTCTTGGACATTCTAAAAGAGAGGTCATGATAGACATTGAGCTTCTGAGCTCAATTGGGGACAGTCATGGGTGATGAATGTTTGCAACCTACTGCGAAGCCTCATACCGCAATATAAGGAACGTCAAATACTAAGAAAGGGCGGCCTATGAAAGAATTACTACTTTCAATAAGTACACTTAAACGGCTAATTGGGAATAGAAAAACTGTAAAAAGCCCTCTGAGAAAGCCCCCCTCTAACCTTTGATAGTAAGCTTTTCTGTAGTCTGCCTGTTGATGTATTTTCCGTTTGAACTGTGCACAACATGAAGAGACGGAACACTGGCGGCTTGTCACAATGCCCCCCGATGACATCACAATAGCGCTGCTGCCTAGAAAACAAGCTGCGCAGAAGAAGTTGTTCTTTGGGTGGGAGGGTGGGCTAGTGGAAGGAGGGGGCAATCTCTTTTTTTCCCGGGTGGTAGGGGGATGACAGGAGAAGGGAAGCGGGTGGTGAGAAAGGTACAGAGGGCAGGGTTTGGGGGCTGGGAAGGAAAGGGAAAAGATTAGGGTTTGGGGATGATGAAAGGGCTTTCTACGGGTAAGGATGGCAAAGGGTGGCAGTGACGGAAAGTCAGGCAACCTGTCCTGTCCGTCTTTTTGTATCGTGAATTGGAAAGACTGCAAGGGGGAGGGGAGTTGCTTGCGCCCTAAAGGAGGAGTTATTCAGATTCATTGCAGTGGGCGGCGGCTGCAAAACGCACCATTCTTCTTGTTTTGGCTCTGCAAAGCAGCCTTTTCAAGGGTTGGCTTGGGTGACAAAATGTCTTGTGTAGGCGTGGGTTTGTCTCCCTCTCGCTCTCTCTCCCTAAGATGTGTCCGGCATAGGCCAGGGTGCCACTCGAGGCCCAAACCAATTCTGGTTATCGCTTCTCGGCCTTTTGGCTAAGATCAAGTGTAGTATCTAATCGCCGGTTCGTCGTTATTTATTGTCTAACTTTTTCTTTCAGCTTGAGTGTTATGGATAAGCATAGGAGTGTGATGTATAGTTTAGTGCGTCGTACTCTATGGCTATGTAAGAAGGATTGTATAGTTCTGTGTGTACGGGGCTGCGGCACTGTACACGGTTTGTTACCTTTTTGTGAGTAGTGCATGATAATAAAGATGCTGTTAAATCAAAAAAATCTGTTCTTATCAGTTTAATATCTGATACGTCCCCTATCTGGGGACCATATATTAAATGGATTTTTAGAACAGGGAGATGGAAAAAGAGCTTGCTCTGTCCACTCCACGCATTGACCTGGTATTGCAGTACCTCCAGGAACGGTGCACCCCTTCTTAACCCAGTTTCCAAAAGCAGAACTCAATTCACCTGATTCATATTAGCCCGATTTAATGAATTGGAAGAAAGCATACGTCTTCATATGCACCTCAATTTGGCCCATTCACTTTTCACACTTCCTCCTTTTGTTTTTTATCTTTCACACTTTTGACTTTCTTTATTCATCCAAATAGCAAACTCATCACCACTCAACCTGACCAACTCGGCTATGTCCCCGTGCTGCAGTTCTCTGTCTTATCTAGATCATTTGCAATTGAATGGAATAGATCCCTTTTGGACAAAGTGGATTCACCTGCTGCTGCAGTGACCACAGGTGTGATAACATCTAGAATTGGCATCTGGTGCGATCTCTCCGCTTCCACTCCAAAGAAAGTTACCTGTTTATTCCTATCATGCATTGGTTTTTGGGGTTTTCTTTGAGTAATGATGATCTCTTTAGTAGTCTGTTGGCGCCCTCTCCTGGAGGAATAGTTTGCTTGCTCTTGGACATTCTAAAAGAGAGGTCATGATAGACATTGAGCTTCTGAGCTCAATTGGGGACAGTCATGGGTGATGAATGTTTGCAACCTACTGCGAAGCCTCATACCGCAATATAAGGAACGTCAAATACTAAGAAAGGGCGGCCTATGAAAGAATTACTACTTTCAATAAGTACACTTAAACGGCTAATTGGGAATAGAAAAACTGTAAAAAGCCCTCTGAGAAAGCCCCCCTCTAACCTTTGATAGTAAGCTTTTCTGTAGTCTGCCTGTTGATGTATTTTCCGTTTGAACTGTGCACAACATGAAGAGACGGAACACTGGCGGCTTGTCACAATGCCCCCCGATGACATCACAATAGCGCTGCTGCCTAGAAAACAAGCTGCGCAGAAGAAGTTGTTCTTTGGGTGGGAGGGTGGGCTAGTGGAAGGAGGGGGCAATCTCTTTTTTTCCCGGGTGGTAGGGGGATGACAGGAGAAGGGAAGCGGGTGGTGAGAAAGGTACAGAGGGCAGGGTTTGGGGGCTGGGAAGGAAAGGGAAAAGATTAGGGTTTGGGGATGATGAAAGGGCTTTCTACGGGTAAGGATGGCAAAGGGTGGCAGTGACGGAAAGTCAGGCAACCTGTCCTGTCCGTCTTTTTGTATCGTGAATTGGAAAGACTGCAAGGGGGAGGGGAGTTGCTTGCGCCCTAAAGGAGGAGTTATTCAGATTCATTGCAGTGGGCGGCGGCTGCAAAACGCACCATTCTTCTTGTTTTGGCTCTGCAAAGCAGCCTTTTCAAGGGTTGGCTTGGGTGACAAAATGTCTTGTGTAGGCGTGGGTTTGTCTCCCTCTCGCTCTCTCTCCCTAAGATGTGTCCGGCATAGGCCAGGGTGCCACTCGAGGCCCAAACCAATTCTGGTTATCGCTTCTCGGCCTTTTGGCTAAGATCAAGTGTAGTATCTGTTCTTATCAGTTTAATATCTGATACGTCCCCTATCTGGGGACCATATATTAAATGGATTTTTAGAACAGGGAGATGGAAAAAGAGCTTGCTCTGTCCACTCCACGCATTGACCTGGTATTGCAGTACCTCCAGGAACGGTGCACCCCTTCTTAACCCAGTTTCCAAAAGCAGAACTCAATTCACCTGATTCATATTAGCCCGATTTAATGAATTGGAAGAAAGCATACGTCTTCATATGCACCTCAATTTGGCCCATTCACTTTTCACACTTCCTCCTTTTGTTTTTTATCTTTCACACTTTTGACTTTCTTTATTCATCCAAATAGCAAACTCATCACCACTCAACCTGACCAACTCGCCTATGTCCCCGTGCTGCAGTTCTCTGTCTTATCTAGATCATTTGCAATTGAATGGAATAGATCCCTTTTGGACAAAGTGGATTCACCTGCTGCTGCAGTGACCACAGGTGTGATAACATCTAGAATTGGCATCTGGTGCGATCTCTCCGCTTCCACTCCAAAGAAAGTTACCTGTTTATTCCTATCATGCATTGGTTTTTGGGGTTTTCTTTGAGTAATGATGATCTCTTTAGTAGTCTGTTGGCGCCCTCTCCTGGAGGAATAGTTTGCTTGCTCTTGGACATTCTAAAAGAGAGGTCATGATAGACATTGAGCTTCTGAGCTCAATTGGGGACAGTCATGGGTGATGAATGTTTGCAACCTACTGCGAAGCCTCATACCGCAATATAAGGAACGTCAAATACTAAGAAAGGGCGGCCTATGAAAGAATTACTACTTTCAATAAGTACACTTAAACGGCTAATTGGGAATAGAAAAACTGTAAAAAGCCCTCTGAGAAAGCCCCCCTCTAACCTTTGATAGTAAGCTTTTCTGTAGTCTGCCTGTTGATGTATTTTCCGTTTGAACTGTGCACAACATGAAGAGACGGAACACTGGCGGCTTGTCACAATGCCCCCCGATGACATCACAATAGCGCTGCTGCCTAGAAAACAAGCTGCGCAGAAGAAGTTGTTCTTTGGGTGGGAGGGTGGGCTAGTGGAAGGAGGGGGCAATCTCTTTTTTTCCCGGGTGGTAGGGGGATGACAGGAGAAGGGAAGCGGGTGGTGAGAAAGGTACAGAGGGCAGGGTTTGGGGGCTGGGAAGGAAAGGGAAAAGATTAGGGTTTGGGGATGATGAAAGGGCTTTCTACGGGTAAGGATGGCAAAGGGTGGCAGTGACGGAAAGTCAGGCAACCTGTCCTGTCCGTCTTTTTGTATCGTGAATTGGAAAGACTGCAAGGGGGAGGGGAGTTGCTTGCGCCCTAAAGGAGGAGTTATTCAGATTCATTGCAGTGGGCGGCGGCTGCAAAACGCACCATTCTTCTTGTTTTGGCTCTGCAAAGCAGCCTTTTCAAGGGTTGGCTTGGGTGACAAAATGTCTTGTGTAGGCGTGGGTTTGTCTCCCTCTCGCTCTCTCTCCCTAAGATGTGTCCGGCATAGGCCAGGGTGCCACTCGAGGCCCAAACCAATTCTGGTTATCGCTTCTCGGCCTTTTGGCTAAGATCAAGTGTAGTATCTGTTCTTATCAGTTTAATATCTGATACGTCCCCTATCTGGGGACCATATATTAAATGGATTTTTAGAACAGGGAGATGGAAAAAGAGCTTGCTCTGTCCACTCCACGCATTGACCTGGTATTGCAGTACCTCCAGGAACGGTGCACCCCTTCTTAACCCAGTTTCCAAAAGCAGAACTCAATTCACCTGATTCATATTAGCCCGATTTAATGAATTGGAAGAAAGCATACGTCTTCATATGCACCTCAATTTGGCCCATTCACTTTTCACACTTCCTCCTTTTGTTTTTTATCTTTCACACTTTTGACTTTCTTTATTCATCCAAATAGCAAACTCATCACCACTCAACCTGACCAACTCGGCTATGTCCCCGTGCTGCAGTTCTCTGTCTTATCTAGATCATTTGCAATTGAATGGAATAGATCCCTTTTGGACAAAGTGGATTCACCTGCTGCTGCAGTGACCACAGGTGTGATAACATCTAGAATTGGCATCTGGTGCGATCTCTCCGCTTCCACTCCAAAGAAAGTTACCTGTTTATTCCTATCATGCATTGGTTTTTGGGGTTTTCTTTGAGTAATGATGATCTCTTTAGTAGTCTGTTGGCGCCCTCTCCTGGAGGAATAGTTTGCTTGCTCTTGGACATTCTAAAAGAGAGGTCATGATAGACATTGAGCTTCTGAGCTCAATTGGGGACAGTCATGGGTGATGAATGTTTGCAACCTACTGCGAAGCCTCATACCGCAATATAAGGAACGTCAAATACTAAGAAAGGGCGGCCTATGAAAGAATTACTACTTTCAATAAGTACACTTAAACGGCTAATTGGGAATAGAAAAACTGTAAAAAGCCCTCTGAGAAAGCCCCCCTCTAACCTTTGATAGTAAGCTTTTCTGTAGTCTGCCTGTTGATGTATTTTCCGTTTGAACTGTGCACAACATGAAGAGACGGAACACTGGCGGCTTGTCACAATGCCCCCCGATGACATCACAATAGCGCTGCTGCCTAGAAAACAAGCTGCGCAGAAGAAGTTGTTCTTTGGGTGGGAGGGTGGGCTAGTGGAAGGAGGGGGCAATCTCTTTTTTTCCCGGGTGGTAGGGGGATGACAGGAGAAGGGAAGCGGGTGGTGAGAAAGGTACAGAGGGCAGGGTTTGGGGGCTGGGAAGGAAAGGGAAAAGATTAGGGTTTGGGGATGATGAAAGGGCTTTCTACGGGTAAGGATGGCAAAGGGTGGCAGTGACGGAAAGTCAGGCAACCTGTCCTGTCCGTCTTTTTGTATCGTGAATTGGAAAGACTGCAAGGGGGAGGGGAGTTGCTTGCGCCCTAAAGGAGGAGTTATTCAGATTCATTGCAGTGGGCGGCGGCTGCAAAACGCACCATTCTTCTTGTTTTGGCTCTGCAAAGCAGCCTTTTCAAGGGTTGGCTTGGGTGACAAAATGTCTTGTGTAGGCGTGGGTTTGTCTCCCTCTCGCTCTCTCTCCCTAAGATGTGTCCGGCATAGGCCAGGGTGCCACTCGAGGCCCAAACCAATTCTGGTTATCGCTTCTCGGCCTTTTGGCTAAGATCAAGTGTAGTATCTGTTCTTATCAGTTTAATATCTGATACGTCCCCTATCTGGGGACCATATATTAAATGGATTTTTAGAACAGGGAGATGGAAAAAGAGCTTGCTCTGTCCACTCCACGCATTGACCTGGTATTGCAGTACCTCCAGGAACGGTGCACCCCTTCTTAACCCAGTTTCCAAAAGCAGAACTCAATTCACCTGATTCATATTAGCCCGATTTAATGAATTGGAAGAAAGCATACGTCTTCATATGCACCTCAATTTGGCCCATTCACTTTTCACACTTCCTCCTTTTGTTTTTTATCTTTCACACTTTTGACTTTCTTTATTCATCCAAATAGCAAACTCATCACCACTCAACCTGACCAACTCGGCTATGTCCCCGTGCTGCAGTTCTCTGTCTTATCTAGATCATTTGCAATTGAATGGAATAGATCCCTTTTGGACAAAGTGGATTCACCTGCTGCTGCAGTGACCACAGGTGTGATAACATCTAGAATTGGCATCTGGTGCGATCTCTCCGCTTCCACTCCAAAGAAAGTTACCTGTTTATTCCTATCATGCATTGGTTTTTGGGGTTTTCTTTGAGTAATGATGATCTCTTTAGTAGTCTGTTGGCGCCCTCTCCTGGAGGAATAGTTTGCTTGCTCTTGGACATTCTAAAAGAGAGGTCATGATAGACATTGAGCTTCTGAGCTCAATTGGGGACAGTCATGGGTGATGAATGTTTGCAACCTACTGCGAAGCCTCATACCGCAATATAAGGAACGTCAAATACTAAGAAAGGGCGGCCTATGAAAGAATTACTACTTTCAATAAGTACACTTAAACGGCTAATTGGGAATAGAAAAACTGTAAAAAGCCCTCTGAGAAAGCCCCCCTCTAACCTTTGATAGTAAGCTTTTCTGTAGTCTGCCTGTTGATGTATTTTCCGTTTGAACTGTGCACAACATGAAGAGACGGAACACTGGCGGCTTGTCACAATGCCCCCCGATGACATCACAATAGCGCTGCTGCCTAGAAAACAAGCTGCGCAGAAGAAGTTGTTCTTTGGGTGGGAGGGTGGGCTAGTGGAAGGAGGGGGCAATCTCTTTTTTTCCCGGGTGGTAGGGGGATGACAGGAGAAGGGAAGCGGGTGGTGAGAAAGGTACAGAGGGCAGGGTTTGGGGGCTGGGAAGGAAAGGGAAAAGATTAGGGTTTGGGGATGATGAAAGGGCTTTCTACGGGTAAGGATGGCAAAGGGTGGCAGTGACGGAAAGTCAGGCAACCTGTCCTGTCCGTCTTTTTGTATCGTGAATTGGAAAGACTGCAAGGGGGAGGGGAGTTGCTTGCGCCCTAAAGGAGGAGTTATTCAGATTCATTGCAGTGGGCGGCGGCTGCAAAACGCACCATTCTTCTTGTTTTGGCTCTGCAAAGCAGCCTTTTCAAGGGTTGGCTTGGGTGACAAAATGTCTTGTGTAGGCGTGGGTTTGTCTCCCTCTCGCTCTCTCTCCCTAAGATGTGTCCGGCATAGGCCAGGGTGCCACTCGAGGCCCAAACCAATTCTGGTTATCGCTTCTCGGCCTTTTGGCTAAGATCAAGTGTAGTATCTGTTCTTATCAGTTTAATATCTGATACGTCCCCTATCTGGGGACCATATATTAAATGGATTTTTAGAACAGGGAGATGGAAAAAGAGCTTGCTCTGTCCACTCCACGCATTGACCTGGTATTGCAGTACCTCCAGGAACGGTGCACCCCTTCTTAACCCAGTTTCCAAAAGCAGAACTCAATTCACCTGATTCATATTAGCCCGATTTAATGAATTGGAAGAAAGCATACGTCTTCATATGCACCTCAATTTGGCCCATTCACTTTTCACACTTCCTCCTTTTGTTTTTTATCTTTCACACTTTTGACTTTCTTTATTCATCCAAATAGCAAACTCATCACCACTCAACCTGACCAACTCGGCTATGTCCCCGTGCTGCAGTTCTCTGTCTTATCTAGATCATTTGCAATTGAATGGAATAGATCCCTTTTGGACAAAGTGGATTCACCTGCTGCTGCAGTGACCACAGGTGTGATAACATCTAGAATTGGCATCTGGTGCGATCTCTCCGCTTCCACTCCAAAGAAAGTTACCTGTTTATTCCTATCATGCATTGGTTTTTGGGGTTTTCTTTGAGTAATGATGATCTCTTTAGTAGTCTGTTGGCGCCCTCTCCTGGAGGAATAGTTTGCTTGCTCTTGGACATTCTAAAAGAGAGGTCATGATAGACATTGAGCTTCTGAGCTCAATTGGGGACAGTCATGGGTGATGAATGTTTGCAACCTACTGCGAAGCCTCATACCGCAATATAAGGAACGTCAAATACTAAGAAAGGGCGGCCTATGAAAGAATTACTACTTTCAATAAGTACACTTAAACGGCTAATTGGGAATAGAAAAACTGTAAAAAGCCCTCTGAGAAAGCCCCCCTCTAACCTTTGATAGTAAGCTTTTCTGTAGTCTGCCTGTTGATGTATTTTCCGTTTGAACTGTGCACAACATGAAGAGACGGAACACTGGCGGCTTGTCACAATGCCCCCCGATGACATCACAATAGCGCCGCTGCCTAGAAAACTAGCTGTGCAGAAGAAGTTGTTCTTTGGGTGGGAGGGTGGGCTAGTGGAAGGAGGGGGCAATCTCTTTTTTTCCCGGGTGGTAGGGGGATGACAGGAGAAGGGAAGCGGGTGGTAAGTAAGGTACAGAGAGCAGGGTTTGGGGGCTGGGAAGGAAAGGGAAAAGATTAGGGTTTGGGCATGATGAAAGGGCTTTCTACGGGTAAGGATGGCAAAGGGTGGCAGTGACGGAAAGTCAGGCAACCTGTCCTGTCCGTCTTTTTGTATCGTGAATTGGAAAGACTGCAAGGGGGAGGGGAGTTGCTTGCGCCCTAAAGGAGGAGTTATTCAGATTCATTGCAGTGGGCGGCGGCTGCAAAACGCACCATTCTTCTTGTTTTGGCTCTGCAAAGCAGCCTTTTCAAGGGTTGGCTTGGGTGACAAAATGTCTTGTGTAGGCGTGGGTTTGTCTCCCTCTCGCTCTCTCTCCCTAAGATGTGTCCGGCATAGGCCAGGGTGCCACTCGAGGCCCAAACCAATTCTGGTTATCGCTTCTCGGCCTTTTGGCTAAGATCAAGTGTAGTATCTGTTCTTATCAGTTTAATATCTGATACGTCCCCTATCTGGGGACCATATATTAAATGGATTTTTAGAACAGGGAGATGGAAAAAGAGCTTGCTCTGTCCACTCCACGCATTGACCTGGTATTGCAGTACCTCCAGGAACGGTGCACCCCTTCTTAACCCAGTTTCCAAAAGCAGAACTCAATTCACCTGATTCATATTAGCCCGATTTAATGAATTGGAAGAAAGCATACGTCTTCATATGCACCTCAATTTGGCCCATTCACTTTTCACACTTCCTCCTTTTGTTTTTTATCTTTCACACTTTTGACTTTCTTTATTCATCCAAATAGCAAACTCATCACCACTCAACCTGACCAACTCGGCTATGTCCCCGTGCTGCAGTTCTCTGTCTTATCTAGATCATTTGCAATTGAATGGAATAGATCCCTTTTGGACAAAGTGGATTCACCTGCTGCTGCAGTGACCACAGGTGTGATAACATCTAGAATTGGCATCTGGTGCGATCTCTCCGCTTCCACTCCAAAGAAAGTTACCTGTTTATTCCTATCATGCATTGGTTTTTGGGGTTTTCTTTGAGTAATGATGATCTCTTTAGTAGTCTGTTGGCGCCCTCTCCTGGAGGAATAGTTTGCTTGCTCTTGGACATTCTAAAAGAGAGGTCATGATAGACATTGAGCTTCTGAGCTCAATTGGGGACAGTCATGGGTGATGAATGTTTGCAACCTACTGCGAAGCCTCATACCGCAATATAAGGAACGTCAAATACTAAGAAAGGGCGGCCTATGAAAGAATTACTACTTTCAATAAGTACACTTAAACGGCTAATTGGGAATAGAAAAACTGTAAAAAGCCCTCTGAGAAAGCCCCCCTCTAACCTTTGATAGTAAGCTTTTCTGTAGTCTGCCTGTTGATGTATTTTCCGTTTGAACTGTGCACAACATGAAGAGACGGAACACTGGCGGCTTGTCACAATGCCCCCCGATGACATCACAATAGCGCTGCTGCCTAGAAAACAAGCTGCGCAGAAGAAGTTGTTCTTTGGGTGGGAGGGTGGGCTAGTGGAAGGAGGGGGCAATCTCTTTTTTTCCCGGGTGGTAGGGGGATGACAGGAGAAGGGAAGCGGGTGGTGAGAAAGGTACAGAGGGCAGGGTTTGGGGGCTGGGAAGGAAAGGGAAAAGATTAGGGTTTGGGGATGATGAAAGGGCTTTCTACGGGTAAGGATGGCAAAGGGTGGCAGTGACGGAAAGTCAGGCAACCTGTCCTGTCCGTCTTTTTGTATCGTGAATTGGAAAGACTGCAAGGGGGAGGGGAGTTGCTTGCGCCCTAAAGGAGGAGTTATTCAGATTCATTGCAGTGGGCGGCGGCTGCAAAACGCACCATTCT
The DNA here is from genome assembly GCF_048569485.1 of Anomaloglossus baeobatrachus. Lineage (NCBI taxonomy): Eukaryota > Metazoa > Chordata > Amphibia > Anura > Aromobatidae > Anomaloglossus > Anomaloglossus baeobatrachus. Next base: position 15,209 of record NW_027443253.1, on the reverse strand, counting down.
TCTTGTTTTGGCTCTGCAAAGCAGCCTTTTCAAGGGTTGGCTTGGGTGACAAAATGTCTTGTGTAGGCGTGGGTTTGTCTCCCTCTCGCTCTCTCTCCCTAAGATGTGTCCGGCATAGGCCAGGGTGCCACTCGAGGCCCAAACCAATTCTGGTTATCGCTTCTCGGCCTTTTGGCTAAGATCAAGTGTAGTATCTGTTCTTATCAGTTTAATATCTGATACGTCCCCTATCTGGGGACCATATATTAAATGGATTTTTAGAACAGGGAGATGGAAAAAGAGCTTGCTCTGTCCACTCCACGCATTGACCTGGTATTGCAGTACCTCCAGGAACGGTGCACCCCTTCTTAACCCAGTTTCCAAAAGCAGAACTCAATTCACCTGATTCATATTAGCCCGATTTAATGAATTGGAAGAAAGCATACGTCTTCATATGCACCTCAATTTGGCCCATTCACTTTTCACACTTCCTCCTTTTGTTTTTTATCTTTCACACTTTTGACTTTCTTTATTCATCCAAATAGCAAACTCATCACCACTCAACCTGACCAACTCGGCTATGTCCCCGTGCTGCAGTTCTCTGTCTTATCTAGATCATTTGCAATTGAATGGAATAGATCCCTTTTGGACAAAGTGGATTCACCTGCTGCTGCAGTGACCACAGGTGTGATAACATCTAGAATTGGCATCTGGTGCGATCTCTCCGCTTCCACTCCAAAGAAAGTTACCTGTTTATTCCTATCATGCATTGGTTTTTGGGGTTTTCTTTGAGTAATGATGATCTCTTTAGTAGTCTGTTGGCGCCCTCTCCTGGAGGAATAGTTTGCTTGCTCTTGGACATTCTAAAAGAGAGGTCATGATAGACATTGAGCTTCTGAGCTCAATTGGGGACAGTCATGGGTGATGAATGTTTGCAACCTACTGCGAAGCCTCATACCGCAATATAAGGAACGTCAAATACTAAGAAAGGGCGGCCTATGAAAGAATTACTACTTTCAATAAGTACACTTAAACGGCTAATTGGGAATAGAAAAACTGTAAAAAGCCCTCTGAGAAAGCCCCCCTCTAACCTTTGATAGTAAGCTTTTCTGTAGTCTGCCTGTTGATGTATTTTCCGTTTGAACTGTGCACAACATGAAGAGACGGAACACTGGCGGCTTGTCACAATGCCCCCCGATGACATCACAATAGCGCTGCTGCCTAGAAAACAAGCTGCGCAGAAGAAGTTGTTCTTTGGGTGGGAGGGTGGGCTAGTGGAAGGAGGGGGCAATCTCTTTTTTTCCCGGGTGGTAGGGGGATGACAGGAGAAGGGAAGCGGGTGGTGAGAAAGGTACAGAGGGCAGGGTTTGGGGGCTGGGAAGGAAAGGGAAAAGATTAGGGTTTGGGGATGATGAAAGGGCTTTCTACGGGTAAGGATGGCAAAGGGTGGCAGTGACGGAAAGTCAGGCAACCTGTCCTGTCCGTCTTTTTGTATCGTGAATTGGAAAGACTGCAAGGGGGAGGGGAGTTGCTTGCGCCCTAAAGGAGGAGTTATTCAGATTCATTGCAGTGGGCGGCGGCTGCAAAACGCACCATTCTTCTTGTTTTGGCTCTGCAAAGCAGCCTTTTCAAGGGTTGGCTTGGGTGACAAAATGTCTTGTGTAGGCGTGGGTTTGTCTCCCTCTCGCTCTCTCTCCCTAAGATGTGTCCGGCATAGGCCAGGGTGCCACTCGAGGCCCAAACCAATTCTGGTTATCGCTTCTCGGCCTTTTGGCTAAGATCAAGTGTAGTATCTGTTCTTATCAGTTTAATATCTGATACGTCCCCTATCTGGGGACCATATATTAAATGGATTTTTAGAACAGGGAGATGGAAAAAGAGCTTGCTCTGTCCACTCCACGCATTGACCTGGTATTGCAGTACCTCCAGGAACGGTGCACCCCTTCTTAACCCAGTTTCCAAAAGCAGAACTCAATTCACCTGATTCATATTAGCCCGATTTAATGAATTGGAAGAAAGCATACGTCTTCATATGCACCTCAATTTGGCCCATTCACTTTTCACACTTCCTCCTTTTGTTTTTTATCTTTCACACTTTTGACTTTCTTTATTCATCCAAATAGCAAACTCATCACCACTCAACCTGACCAACTCGGCTATGTCCCCGTGCTGCAGTTCTCTGTCTTATCTAGATCATTTGCAATTGAATGGAATAGATCCCTTTTGGACAAAGTGGATTCACCTGCTGCTGCAGTGACCACAGGTGTGATAACATCTAGAATTGGCATCTGGTGCGATCTCTCCGCTTCCACTCCAAAGAAAGTTACCTGTTTATTCCTATCATGCATTGGTTTTTGGGGTTTTCTTTGAGTAATGATGATCTCTTTAGTAGTCTGTTGGCGCCCTCTCCTGGAGGAATAGTTTGCTTGCTCTTGGACATTCTAAAAGAGAGGTCATGATAGACATTGAGCTTCTGAGCTCAATTGGGGACAGTCATGGGTGATGAATGTTTGCAACCTACTGCGAAGCCTCATACCGCAATATAAGGAACGTCAAATACTAAGAAAGGGCGGCCTATGAAAGAATTACTACTTTCAATAAGTACACTTAAACGGCTAATTGGGAATAGAAAAACTGTAAAAAGCCCTCTGAGAAAGCCCCCCTCTAACCTTTGATAGTAAGCTTTTCTGTAGTCTGCCTGTTGATGTATTTTCCGTTTGAACTGTGCACAACATGAAGAGACGGAACACTGGCGGCTTGTCACAATGCCCCCCGATGACATCACAATAGCGCTGCTGCCTAGAAAACAAGCTGCGCAGAAGAAGTTGTTCTTTGGGTGGGAGGGTGGGCTAGTGGAAGGAGGGGGCAATCTCTTTTTTTCCCGGGTGGTAGGGGGATGACAGGAGAAGGGAAGCGGGTGGTGAGAAAGGTACAGAGGGCAGGGTTTGGGGGCTGGGAAGGAAAGGGAAAAGATTAGGGTTTGGGGATGATGAAAGGGCTTTCTACGGGTAAGGATGGCAAAGGGTGGCAGTGACGGAAAGTCAGGCAACCTGTCCTGTCCGTCTTTTTGTATCGTGAATTGGAAAGACTGCAAGGGGGAGGGGAGTTGCTTGCGCCCTAAAGGAGGAGTTATTCAGATTCATTGCAGTGGGCGGCGGCTGCAAAACGCACCATTCTTCTTGTTTTGGCTCTGCAAAGCAGCCTTTTCAAGGGTTGGCTTGGGTGACAAAATGTCTTGTGTAGGCGTGGGTTTGTCTCCCTCTCGCTCTCTCTCCCTAAGATGTGTCCGGCATAGGCCAGGGTGCCACTCGAGGCCCAAACCAATTCTGGTTATCGCTTCTCGGCCTTTTGGCTAAGATCAAGTGTAGTATCTGTTCTTATCAGTTTAATATCTGATACGTCCCCTATCTGGGGACCATATATTAAATGGATTTTTAGAACAGGGAGATGGAAAAAGAGCTTGCTCTGTCCACTCCACGCATTGACCTGGTATTGCAGTACCTCCAGGAACGGTGCACCCCTTCTTAACCCAGTTTCCAAAAGCAGAACTCAATTCACCTGATTCATATTAGCCCGATTTAATGAATTGGAAGAAAGCATACGTCTTCATATGCACCTCAATTTGGCCCATTCACTTTTCACACTTCCTCCTTTTGTTTTTTATCTTTCACACTTTTGACTTTCTTTATTCATCCAAATAGCAAACTCATCACCACTCAACCTGACCAACTCGGCTATGTCCCCGTGCTGCAGTTCTCTGTCTTATCTAGATCATTTGCAATTGAATGGAATAGATCCCTTTTGGACAAAGTGGATTCACCTGCTGCTGCAGTGACCACAGGTGTGATAACATCTAGAATTGGCATCTGGTGCGATCTCTCCGCTTCCACTCCAAAGAAAGTTACCTGTTTATTCCTATCATGCATTGGTTTTTGGGGTTTTCTTTGAGTAATGATGATCTCTTTAGTAGTCTGTTGGCGCCCTCTCCTGGAGGAATAGTTTGCTTGCTCTTGGACATTCTAAAAGAGAGGTCATGATAGACATTGAGCTTCTGAGCTCAATTGGGGACAGTCATGGGTGATGAATGTTTGCAACCTACTGCGAAGCCTCATACCGCAATATAAGGAACGTCAAATACTAAGAAAGGGCGGCCTATGAAAGAATTACTACTTTCAATAAGTACACTTAAACGGCTAATTGGGAATAGAAAAACTGTAAAAAGCCCTCTGAGAAAGCCCCCCTCTAACCTTTGATAGTAAGCTTTTCTGTAGTCTGCCTGTTGATGTATTTTCCGTTTGAACTGTGCACAACATGAAGAGACGGAACACTGGCGGCTTGTCACAATGCCCCCCGATGACATCACAATAGCGCTGCTGCCTAGAAAACAAGCTGCGCAGAAGAAGTTGTTCTTTGGGTGGGAGGGTGGGCTAGTGGAAGGAGGGGGCAATCTCTTTTTTTCCCGGGTGGTAGGGGGATGACAGGAGAAGGGAAGCGGGTGGTGAGAAAGGTACAGAGGGCAGGGTTTGGGGGCTGGGAAGGAAAGGGAAAAGATTAGGGTTTGGGGATGATGAAAGGGCTTTCTACGGGTAAGGATGGCAAAGGGTGGCAGTGACGGAAAGTCAGGCAACCTGTCCTGTCCGTCTTTTTGTATCGTGAATTGGAAAGACTGCAAGGGGGAGGGGAGTTGCTTGCGCCCTAAAGGAGGAGTTATTCAGATTCATTGCAGTGGGCGGCGGCTGCAAAACGCACCATTCTTCTTGTTTTGGCTCTGCAAAGCAGCCTTTTCAAGGGTTGGCTTGGGTGACAAAATGTCTTGTGTAGGCGTGGGTTTGTCTCCCTCTCGCTCTCTCTCCCTAAGATGTGTCCGGCATAGGCCAGGGTGCCACTCGAGGCCCAAACCAATTCTGGTTATCGCTTCTCGGCCTTTTGGCTAAGATCAAGTGTAGTATCTGTTCTTATCAGTTTAATATCTGATACGTCCCCTATCTGGGGACCATATATTAAATGGATTTTTAGAACAGGGAGATGGAAAAAGAGCTTGCTCTGTCCACTCCACGCATTGACCTGGTATTGCAGTACCTCCAGGAACGGTGCACCCCTTCTTAACCCAGTTTCCAAAAGCAGAACTCAATTCACCTGATTCATATTAGCCCGATTTAATGAATTGGAAGAAAGCATACGTCTTCATATGCACCTCAATTTGGCCCATTCACTTTTCACACTTCCTCCTTTTGTTTTTTATCTTTCACACTTTTGACTTTCTTTATTCATCCAAATAGCAAACTCATCACCACTCAACCTGACCAACTCGGCTATGTCCCCGTGCTGCAGTTCTCTGTCTTATCTAGATCATTTGCAATTGAATGGAATAGATCCCTTTTGGACAAAGTGGATTCACCTGCTGCTGCAGTGACCACAGGTGTGATAACATCTAGAATTGGCATCTGGTGCGATCTCTCCGCTTCCACTCCAAAGAAAGTTACCTGTTTATTCCTATCATGCATTGGTTTTTGGGGTTTTCTTTGAGTAATGATGATCTCTTTAGTAGTCTGTTGGCGCCCTCTCCTGGAGGAATAGTTTGCTTGCTCTTGGACATTCTAAAAGAGAGGTCATGATAGACATTGAGCTTCTGAGCTCAATTGGGGACAGTCATGGGTGATGAATGTTTGCAACCTACTGCGAAGCCTCATACCGCAATATAAGGAACGTCAAATACTAAGAAAGGGCGGCCTATGAAAGAATTACTACTTTCAATAAGTACACTTAAACGGCTAATTGGGAATAGAAAAACTGTAAAAAGCCCTCTGAGAAAGCCCCCCTCTAACCTTTGATAGTAAGCTTTTCTGTAGTCTGCCTGTTGATGTATTTTCCGTTTGAACTGTGCACAACATGAAGAGACGGAACACTGGCGGCTTGTCACAATGCCCCCCGATGACATCACAATAGCGCTGCTGCCTAGAAAACAAGCTGCGCAGAAGAAGTTGTTCTTTGGGTGGGAGGGTGGGCTAGTGGAAGGAGGGGGCAATCTCTTTTTTTCCCGGGTGGTAGGGGGATGACAGGAGAAGGGAAGCGGGTGGTGAGAAAGGTACAGAGGGCAGGGTTTGGGGGCTGGGAAGGAAAGGGAAAAGATTAGGGTTTGGGGATGATGAAAGGGCTTTCTACGGGTAAGGATGGCAAAGGGTGGCAGTGACGGAAAGTCAGGCAACCTGTCCTGTCCGTCTTTTTGTATCGTGAATTGGAAAGACTGCAAGGGGGAGGGGAGTTGCTTGCGCCCTAAAGGAGGAGTTATTCAGATTCATTGCAGTGGGCGGCGGCTGCAAAACGCACCATTCTTCTTGTTTTGGCTCTGCAAAGCAGCCTTTTCAAGGGTTGGCTTGGGTGACAAAATGTCTTGTGTAGGCGTGGGTTTGTCTCCCTCTCGCTCTCTCTCCCTAAGATGTGTCCGGCATAGGCCAGGGTGCCACTCGAGGCCCAAACCAATTCTGGTTATCGCTTCTCGGCCTTTTGGCTAAGATCAAGTGTAGTATCTGTTCTTATCAGTTTAATATCTGATACGTCCCCTATCTGGGGACCATATATTAAATGGATTTTTAGAACAGGGAGATGGAAAAAGAGCTTGCTCTGTCCACTCCACGCATTGACCTGGTATTGCAGTACCTCCAGGAACGGTGCACCCCTTCTTAACCCAGTTTCCAAAAGCAGAACTCAATTCACCTGATTCATATTAGCCCGATTTAATGAATTGGAAGAAAGCATACGTCTTCATATGCACCTCAATTTGGCCCATTCACTTTTCACACTTCCTCCTTTTGTTTTTTATCTTTCACACTTTTGACTTTCTTTATTCATCCAAATAGCAAACTCATCACCACTCAACCTGACCAACTCGGCTATGTCCCCGTGCTGCAGTTCTCTGTCTTATCTAGATCATTTGCAATTGAATGGAATAGATCCCTTTTGGACAAAGTGGATTCACCTGCTGCTGCAGTGACCACAGGTGTGATAACATCTAGAATTGGCATCTGGTGCGATCTCTCCGCTTCCACTCCAAAGAAAGTTACCTGTTTATTCCTATCATGCATTGGTTTTTGGGGTTTTCTTTGAGTAATGATGATCTCTTTAGTAGTCTGTTGGCGCCCTCTCCTGGAGGAATAGTTTGCTTGCTCTTGGACATTCTAAAAGAGAGGTCATGATAGACATTGAGCTTCTGAGCTCAATTGGGGACAGTCATGGGTGATGAATGTTTGCAACCTACTGCGAAGCCTCATACCGCAATATAAGGAACGTCAAATACTAAGAAAGGGCGGCCTATGAAAGAATTACTACTTTCAATAAGTACACTTAAACGGCTAATTGGGAATAGAAAAACTGTAAAAAGCCCTCTGAGAAAGCCCCCCTCTAACCTTTGATAGTAAGCTTTTCTGTAGTCTGCCTGTTGATGTATTTTCCGTTTGAACTGTGCACAACATGAAGAGACGGAACACTGGCGGCTTGTCACAATGCCCCCCGATGACATCACAATAGCGCTGCTGCCTAGAAAACAAGCTGCGCAGAAGAAGTTGTTCTTTGGGTGGGAGGGTGGGCTAGTGGAAGGAGGGGGCAATCTCTTTTTTTCCCGGGTGGTAGGGGGATGACAGGAGAAGGGAAGCGGGTGGTGAGAAAGGTACAGAGGGCAGGGTTTGGGGGCTGGGAAGGAAAGGGAAAAGATTAGGGTTTGGGGATGATGAAAGGGCTTTCTACGGGTAAGGATGGCAAAGGGTGGCAGTGACGGAAAGTCAGGCAACCTGTCCTGTCCGTCTTTTTGTATCGTGAATTGGAAAGACTGCAAGGGGGAGGGGAGTTGCTTGCGCCCTAAAGGAGGAGTTATTCAGATTCATTGCAGTGGGCGGCGGCTGCAAAACGCACCATTCTTCTTGTTTTGGCTCTGCAAAGCAGCCTTTTCAAGGGTTGGCTTGGGTGACAAAATGTCTTGTGTAGGCGTGGGTTTGTCTCCCTCTCGCTCTCTCTCCCTAAGATGTGTCCGGCATAGGCCAGGGTGCCACTCGAGGCCCAAACCAATTCTGGTTATCGCTTCTCGGCCTTTTGGCTAAGATCAAGTGTAGTATCTGTTCTTATCAGTTTAATATCTGATACGTCCCCTATCTGGGGACCATATATTAAATGGATTTTTAGAACAGGGAGATGGAAAAAGAGCTTGCTCTGTCCACTCCACGCATTGACCTGGTATTGCAGTACCTCCAGGAACGGTGCACCCCTTCTTAACCCAGTTTCCAAAAGCAGAACTCAATTCACCTGATTCATATTAGCCCGATTTAATGAATTGGAAGAAAGCATACGTCTTCATATGCACCTCAATTTGGCCCATTCACTTTTCACACTTCCTCCTTTTGTTTTTTATCTTTCACACTTTTGACTTTCTTTATTCATCCAAATAGCAAACTCATCACCACTCAACCTGACCAACTCGGCTATGTCCCCGTGCTGCAGTTCTCTGTCTTATCTAGATCATTTGCAATTGAATGGAATAGATCCCTTTTGGACAAAGTGGATTCACCTGCTGCTGCAGTGACCACAGGTGTGATAACATCTAGAATTGGCATCTGGTGCGATCTCTCCGCTTCCACTCCAAAGAAAGTTACCTGTTTATTCCTATCATGCATTGGTTTTTGGGGTTTTCTTTGAGTAATGATGATCTCTTTAGTAGTCTGTTGGCGCCCTCTCCTGGAGGAATAGTTTGCTTGCTCTTGGACATTCTAAAAGAGAGGTCATGATAGACATTGAGCTTCTGAGCTCAATTGGGGACAGTCATGGGTGATGAATGTTTGCAACCTACTGCGAAGCCTCATACCGCAATATAAGGAACGTCAAATACTAAGAAAGGGCGGCCTATGAAAGAATTACTACTTTCAATAAGTACACTTAAACGGCTAATTGGGAATAGAAAAACTGTAAAAAGCCCTCTGAGAAAGCCCCCCTCTAACCTTTGATAGTAAGCTTTTCTGTAGTCTGCCTGTTGATGTATTTTCCGTTTGAACTGTGCACAACATGAAGAGACGGAACACTGGCGGCTTGTCACAATGCCCCCCGATGACATCACAATAGCGCTGCTGCCTAGAAAACAAGCTGCGCAGAAGAAGTTGTTCTTTGGGTGGGAGGGTGGGCTAGTGGAAGGAGGGGGCAATCTCTTTTTTTCCCGGGTGGTAGGGGGATGACAGGAGAAGGGAAGCGGGTGGTGAGAAAGGTACAGAGGGCAGGGTTTGGGGGCTGGGAAGGAAAGGGAAAAGATTAGGGTTTGGGGATGATGAAAGGGCTTTCTACGGGTAAGGATGGCAAAGGGTGGCAGTGACGGAAAGTCAGGCAACCTGTCCTGTCCGTCTTTTTGTATCGTGAATTGGAAAGACTGCAAGGGGGAGGGGAGTTGCTTGCGCCCTAAAGGAGGAGTTATTCAGATTCATTGCAGTGGGCGGCGGCTGCAAAACGCACCATTCTTCTTGTTTTGGCTCTGCAAAGCAGCCTTTTCAAGGGTTGGCTTGGGTGACAAAATGTCTTGTGTAGGCGTGGGTTTGTCTCCCTCTCGCTCTCTCTCCCTAAGATGTGTCCGGCATAGGCCAGGGTGCCACTCGAGGCCCAAACCAATTCTGGTTATCGCTTCTCGGCCTTTTGGCTAAGATCAAGTGTAGTATCTGTTCTTATCAGTTTAATATCTGATACGTCCCCTATCTGGGGACCATATATTAAATGGATTTTTAGAACAGGGAGATGGAAAAAGAGCTTGCTCTGTCCACTCCACGCATTGACCTGGTATTGCAGTACCTCCAGGAACGGTGCACCCCTTCTTAACCCAGTTTCCAAAAGCAGAACTCAATTCACCTGATTCATATTAGCCCGATTTAATGAATTGGAAGAAAGCATACGTCTTCATATGCACCTCAATTTGGCCCATTCACTTTTCACACTTCCTCCTTTTGTTTTTTATCTTTCACACTTTTGACTTTCTTTATTCATCCAAATAGCAAACTCATCACCACTCAACCTGACCAACTCGGCTATGTCCCCGTGCTGCAGTTCTCTGTCTTATCTAGATCATTTGCAATTGAATGGAATAGATCCCTTTTGGACAAAGTGGATTCACCTGCTGCTGCAGTGACCACAGGTGTGATAACATCTAGAATTGGCATCTGGTGCGATCTCTCCGCTTCCACTCCAAAGAAAGTTACCTGTTTATTCCTATCATGCATTGGTTTTTGGGGTTTTCTTTGAGTAATGATGATCTCTTTAGTAGTCTGTTGGCGCCCTCTCCTGGAGGAATAGTTTGCTTGCTCTTGGACATTCTAAAAGAGAGGTCATGATAGACATTGAGCTTCTGAGCTCAATTGGGGACAGTCATGGGTGATGAATGTTTGCAACCTACTGCGAAGCCTCATACCGCAATATAAGGAACGTCAAATACTAAGAAAGGGCGGCCTATGAAAGAATTACTACTTTCAATAAGTACACTTAAACGGCTAATTGGGAATAGAAAAACTGTAAAAAGCCCTCTGAGAAAGCCCCCCTCTAACCTTTGATAGTAAGCTTTTCTGTAGTCTGCCTGTTGATGTATTTTCCGTTTGAACTGTGCACAACATGAAGAGACGGAACACTGGCGGCTTGTCACAATGCCCCCCGATGACATCACAATAGCGCTGCTGCCTAGAAAACAAGCTGCGCAGAAGAAGTTGTTCTTTGGGTGGGAGGGTGGGCTAGTGGAAGGAGGGGGCAATCTCTTTTTTTCCCGGGTGGTAGGGGGATGACAGGAGAAGGGAAGCGGGTGGTGAGAAAGGTACAGAGGGCAGGGTTTGGGGGCTGGGAAGGAAAGGGAAAAGATTAGGGTTTGGGGATGATGAAAGGGCTTTCTACGGGTAAGGATGGCAAAGGGTGGCAGTGACGGAAAGTCAGGCAACCTGTCCTGTCCGTCTTTTTGTATCGTGAATTGGAAAGACTGCAAGGGGGAGGGGAGTTGCTTGCGCCCTAAAGGAGGAGTTATTCAGATTCATTGCAGTGGGCGGCGGCTGCAAAACGCACCATTCTTCTTGTTTTGGCTCTGCAAAGCAGCCTTTTCAAGGGTTGGCTTGGGTGACAAAATGTCTTGTGTAGGCGTGGGTTTGTCTCCCTCTCGCTCTCTCTCCCTAAGATGTGTCCGGCATAGGCCAGGGTGCCACTCGAGGCCCAAACCAATTCTGGTTATCGCTTCTCGGCCTTTTGGCTAAGATCAAGTGTAGTATCTGTTCTTATCAGTTTAATATCTGATACGTCCCCTATCTGGGGACCATATATTAAATGGATTTTTAGAACAGGGAGATGGAAAAAGAGCTTGCTCTGTCCACTCCACGCATTGACCTGGTATTGCAGTACCTCCAGGAACGGTGCACCCCTTCTTAACCCAGTTTCCAAAAGCAGAACTCAATTCACCTGATTCATATTAGCCCGATTTAATGAATTGGAAGAAAGCATACGTCTTCATATGCACCTCAATTTGGCCCATTCACTTTTCACACTTCCTCCTTTTGTTTTTTATCTTTCACACTTTTGACTTTCTTTATTCATCCAAATAGCAAACTCATCACCACTCAACCTGACCAACTCGGCTATGTCCCCGTGCTGCAGTTCTCTGTCTTATCTAGATCATTTGCAATTGAATGGAATAGATCCCTTTTGGACAAAGTGGATTCACCTGCTGCTGCAGTGACCACAGGTGTGATAACATCTAGAATTGGCATCTGGTGCGATCTCTCCGCTTCCACTCCAAAGAAAGTTACCTGTTTATTCCTATCATGCATTGGTTTTTGGGGTTTTCTTTGAGTAATGATGATCTCTTTAGTAGTCTGTTGGCGCCCTCTCCTGGAGGAATAGTTTGCTTGCTCTTGGACATTCTAAAAGAGAGGTCATGATAGACATTGAGCTTCTGAGCTCAATTGGGGACAGTCATGGGTGATGAATGTTTGCAACCTACTGCGAAGCCTCATACCGCAATATAAGGAACGTCAAATACTAAGAAAGGGCGGCCTATGAAAGAATTACTACTTTCAATAAGTACACTTAAACGGCTAATTGGGAATAGAAAAACTGTAAAAAGCCCTCTGAGAAAGCCCCCCTCTAACCTTTGATAGTAAGCTTTTCTGTAGTCTGCCTGTTGATGTATTTTCCGTTTGAACTGTGCACAACATGAAGAGACGGAACACTGGCGGCTTGTCACAATGCCCCCCGATGACATCACAATAGCGCTGCTGCCTAGAAAACAAGCTGCGCAGAAGAAGTTGTTCTTTGGGTGGGAGGGTGGGCTAGTGGAAGGAGGGGGCAATCTCTTTTTTTCCCGGGTGGTAGGGGGATGACAGGAGAAGGGAAGCGGGTGGTGAGAAAGGTACAGAGGGCAGGGTTTGGGGGCTGGGAAGGAAAGGGAAAAGATTAGGGTTTGGGGATGATGAAAGGGCTTTCTACGGGTAAGGATGGCAAAGGGTGGCAGTGACGGAAAGTCAGGCAACCTGTCCTGTCCGTCTTTTTGTATCGTGAATTGGAAAGACTGCAAGGGGGAGGGGAGTTGCTTGCGCCCTAAAGGAGGAGTTATTCAGATTCATTGCAGTGGGCGGCGGCTGCAAAACGCACCATTCTTCTTGTTTTGGCTCTGCAAAGCAGCCTTTTCAAGGGTTGGCTTGGGTGACAAAATGTCTTGTGTAGGCGTGGGTTTGTCTCCCTCTCGCTCTCTCTCCCTAAGATGTGTCCGGCATAGGCCAGGGTGCCACTCGAGGCCCAAACCAATTCTGGTTATCGCTTCTCGGCCTTTTGGCTAAGATCAAGTGTAGTATCTGTTCTTATCAGTTTAATATCTGATACGTCCCCTATCTGGGGACCATATATTAAATGGATTTTTAGAACAGGGAGATGGAAAAAGAGCTTGCTCTGTCCACTCCACGCATTGACCTGGTATTGCAGTACCTCCAGGAACGGTGCACCCCTTCTTAACCCAGTTTCCAAAAGCAGAACTCAATTCACCTGATTCATATTAGCCCGATTTAATGAATTGGAAGAAAGCATACGTCTTCATATGCACCTCAATTTGGCCCATTCACTTTTCACACTTCCTCCTTTTGTTTTTTATCTTTCACACTTTTGACTTTCTTTATTCATCCAAATAGCAAACTCATCACCACTCAACCTGACCAACTCGGCTATGTCCCCGTGCTGCAGTTCTCTGTCTTATCTAGATCATTTGCAATTGAATGGAATAGATCCCTTTTGGACAAAGTGGATTCACCTGCTGCTGCAGTGACCACAGGTGTGATAACATCTAGAATTGGCATCTGGTGCGATCTCTCCGCTTCCACTCCAAAGAAAGTTACCTGTTTATTCCTATCATGCATTGGTTTTTGGGGTTTTCTTTGAGTAATGATGATCTCTTTAGTAGTCTGTTGGCGCCCTCTCCTGGAGGAATAGTTTGCTTGCTCTTGGACATTCTAAAAGAGAGGTCATGATAGACATTGAGCTTCTGAGCTCAATTGGGGACAGTCATGGGTGATGAATGTTTGCAACCTACTGCGAAGCCTCATACCGCAATATAAGGAACGTCAAATACTAAGAAAGGGCGGCCTATGAAAGAATTACTACTTTCAATAAGTACACTTAAACGGCTAATTGGGAATAGAAAAACTGTAAAAAGCCCTCTGAGAAAGCCCCCCTCTAACCTTTGATAGTAAGCTTTTCTGTAGTCTGCCTGTTGATGTATTTTCCGTTTGAACTGTGCACAACATGAAGAGACGGAACACTGGCGGCTTGTCACAATGCCCCCCCGATGACATCACAATAGCGCTGCTGCCTAGAAAACAAGCTGCGCAGAAGAAGTTGTTCTTTGGGTGGGAGGGGTGGGCTAGTGGAAGGAGGGGGCAATCTCTTTTTTTCCCGGGTGGTAGGGGGATGACAGGAGAAGGGAAGCGGGTGGTGAGAAAGGTACAGAGGGCAGGGTTTGGGGGCTGGGAAGGAAAGGGAAAAGATTAGGGTTTGGGGATGATGAAAGGGCTTTCTACGGGTAAGGATGGCAAAGGGTGGCAGTGACGGAAAGTCAGGCAACCTGTCCTGTCCGTCTTTTTGTATCGTGAATTGGAAAGACTGCAAGGGGGAGGGGAGTTGCTTGCGCCCTAAAGGAGGAGTTATTCAGATTCATTGCAGTGGGCGGCGGCTGCAAAACGCACCATTCTTCTTGTTTTGGCTCTGCAAAGCAGCCTTTTCAAGGGTTGGCTTGGGTGACAAAATGTCTTGTGTAGGCGTGGGTTTGTCTCCCTCTCGCTCTCTCTCCCTAAGATGTGTCCGGCATAGGCCAGGGTGCCACTCGAGGCCCAAACCAATTCTGGTTATCGCTTCTCGGCCTTTTGGCTAAGATCAAGTGTAGTATCTGTTCTTATCAGTTTAATATCTGATACGTCCCCTATCTGGGGACCATATATTAAATGGATTTTTAGAACAGGGAGATGGAAAAAGAGCTTGCTCTGTCCACTCCACGCATTGACCTGGTATTGCAGTACCTCCAGGAACGGTGCACCCCTTCTTAACCCAGTTTCCAAAAGCAGAACTCAATTCACCTGATTCATATTAGCCCGATTTAATGAATTGGAAGAAAGCATACGTCTTCATATGCACCTCAATTTGGCCCATTCACTTTTCACACTTCCTCCTTTTGTTTTTTATCTTTCACACTTTTGACTTTCTTTATTCATCCAAATAGCAAACTCATCACCACTCAACCTGACCAACTCGGCTATGTCCCCGTGCTGCAGTTCTCTGTCTTATCTAGATCATTTGCAATTGAATGGAATAGATCCCTTTTGGACAAAGTGGATTCACCTGCTGCTGCAGTGACCACAGGTGTGATAACATCTAGAATTGGCATCTGGTGCGATCTCTCCGCTTCCACTCCAAAGAAAGTTACCTGTTTATTCCTATCATGCATTGGTTTTTGGGGTTTTCTTTGAGTAATGATGATCTCTTTAGTAGTCTGTTGGCGCCCTCTCCTGGAGGAATAGTTTGCTTGCTCTTGGACATTCTAAAAGAGAGGTCATGATAGACATTGAGCTTCTGAGCTCAATTGGGGACAGTCATGGGTGATGAATGTTTGCAACCTACTGCGAAGCCTCATACCGCAATATAAGGAACGTCAAATACTAAGAAAGGGCGGCCTATGAAAGAATTACTACTTTCAATAAGTA